>NC_067240.1:17957500-18245000 GCF_019924925.1 Ctenopharyngodon idella | reverse complement strand
GCATTGAAGAAATTGCCACTCTCACAGTGGGTTCACACTGTGTCTGACGCTATGTCCACCGAGAACACGAGGAGACTGGTGCCAAACCAAGAAAAATAAAACAAATAAGAACCCAAAACAGACAATACCTTCAGATTCACAGATTCACTCAGTTTCAAATGTAGACGTGGAAGAATTACTCAAAACATTTTCAAAGAATACTTAAAAAAAAAAAACCAACACCCCGGATTCGCCAGAGCACTGTATGAAAAGTCAGAATGACATCCACTTCCCCATAGACTTCCTGTTAATGATTGTTGTGACAAATAGGGGAAGTACAGCCCCTTCATGAAAAAAACAAGATATTACTTGATGTATGATAATTCATCCTCGCCCCCTCAGATTAATGTAGACTATAAGCATTTGGAGATTGTGTTGTTAAAAACACAATGTTTGTTTTAGTATTTTGATAAATGCTGATTTAGTGGGGATTTAATACTTAGAATTAAGTGTAACCTCTGCCAGTCACACTTCAAGGTAACACAAGCAAAATAATTGTGAGAAAAAAAAACAAAAAAAACACTGGGTTAAAAACAACCCAATGTGGGTTGTTTTCAACCCAAGGGCAGAGTAAATATAGGACAGAACACATGTTAAGTTACCCAACAAATCGGGTTGTTTATTTAGCCCAGCATAATGGGTTGATTCATTTTTTACTATAATGCTAGCTTTTTTTTCTTTTCTTTTTTTTTTTTTACTTCATATATGAATTAAAGTTTACAGATTAACTTAAATCCTCTAAACTTTTTTTTTTTAATACTCACAACCACTGGTTTAAATGCATGATATTTTCGATCATATTTTATAGTGTAGCATATTTTATATCGTTTTTAATACATATTGCCTACACTTAAGCTAGTTTAACAAATATCAGAAGTAAAAAAATAAACATTTAGAAGTAATTCAAGCGTAACCGACCAGTCTCTGTTGTCCAGTTTCCACCGTAATGGCGCTGGATCTCGTGCCGGAGATGGCTCGCGTTCGGCGAGGAAACTGCTAACTTCAGACCGCCGCCTTGCATTTCACTTGTAGCGAAATATACTGTGACTGACTCCATAACCTGTCCATAAATAATCAGTGTACAATTCTGATATCATATTTTAACATCATAAGTATTTATATTCTGTATCTTTAAGAATAAAATCATACAATTTTATGCAAGGCATCCATCACGCGAAAAGACCGACGAACACTCCTTTAGGTGACTCACATCGTGCCCCTGTGTGTTGCTTTGCATAAAATTAAACGATATACAGAACAATAACGAATTTCTAGATAAAATAAAACGTACACAAACCTGTAATTTACCGAAGACATGCACCAATTTGACGCGGAGCTGCACTGCTCTCTCCTGAAGAAATCGCAAAAAGCCAGCGATAAATAACTCAACCCCTGGGTTGTTATGTCTGACCCAGGAGGAGGATCATCTGGGTAACACAAAAACTACCCAAACACTGGAAAAATAACCTAAAAAAAGTGTAGAGTGAGGTACACTTGCTATCATGACTGCTTACTTGTCAAGCAGAAATAATAAGATACATATCTTACAATATGTCAGTGCCATTGTTTTGTCTCAAGATGCACACCAGTAAGGTTTTTATTTTTTATAAGGAACATTTATAAAAGCAACTTAAATATCCTAATTGAACAAATGCCTATTATTTTAAGCCCTGTCTGTGAAACCAGGACATGGACAGCTAAGTTTACAACACAAATTGTATGTTCACTAAAGCTGTAATAAACACTGTAATTTTATTATTCATGTAGTCTCATCTTTTGGTTCAGAGCTTCATTTGCCATTAGTTGATGCTTCACAGCTAAATATTTAGCTTATTGTTTAAATGTAGATTTAAAATCTACATTTAGATTTAGCATTTTAATTGATAATTATCAATTTAATTTAACCATACATGTATTAAAAAAAAATACAAACTGCACTGTTTTTAACTTTTTAAAACTAAACCTGGTTGAATTGTGCAATTTTTGTAAATGCTCTATTTTAAAATAAGCACCCAGATTGATTTGTGGGATATTACAAAATACCATATTTGCGAGAAGTTAGTGTTTTATGTGACGATTGTGACCTGCAACATGAGTGTCTGGTTCAGTCCCTGAACTGTTCACATTCAACACCCACAGCTGGAAACTATGAGTTACAGGCTTTCAGTTGCTCCTGTTCTTGAGTCTAGGGGTTAGTTCATGGAAATATCTTGGTAAATGTGCTTCCATCACTGAATATCAGCTTTGATGTAGCTGTAAAGTGTGTTTGATTCACAAACCTGTGAACGGATGTTCAGATATAGTTATATTACATTTATTTGATGTCATACAATACCCCTGCCTGTCACACATATTTCCATTTCCTGGCTGCTTCTGCAGTAGAAGTTGGTAATGTGGGTGTATTAAAATCTGTTTGGGGGCAAGCTCATCAGTCTTGATTTAAGGTAATGTCATCCTGTTGTTTATATATAAATATTTAAAGGAGCTCCCACACTGAAAACAGTAGTAATGTTACTTAAACATATTTCAGTGGAAACTATCGTTACATGGTACATTTTTTCGCAATGACTCTTTAGACACTCTTTCCTTCAGCCATTTTTGCTGATTTTAAATTCAATTATTTGAGCATTTTGTGACTGATGATGCTTAATATAATTTATAATTTAGTCTATGGTCTCAATGGTCTCACGTTTGTCTTTGGAGATCACAAACCTGTCATTGGCGCTCAGTTTTTCCTTATTTTTGATAAAACTGACGTGCTATATTTCCTCTTTAACTGTGCACAATGGCAATGTGACATTTATAGGCAAATGAAAGGCCAGAACCCTCTGGCCACGTGTCACCATATGTCTCTGACTTGAGGCCTGCAGAGCTCTTCATGCTGTGTGAACAACCGAGCCACTTCCCTTTATGAATTAACATATCACTTGGTTTTTGTTGGAATGCTGTATTTAGCTTGTGAATTGGCATTTTTCACTGACAAGGTCTATGAGACATAATTTAGAATGTCAGATGCTGACTTTTGATTTAACCCATTTTATTGATTATTTTAGCCAGGTGTTTTGCATTTGCAATAGTGAATACATAGGACCCAATAGCACCATCAGGTGGTGATCTACTTTATAAAATCAATACAAGATAAAACTTTTCCTTCACTTTAGTTTTGGTAATTAATCCCCAGAATTATTATTTGTTTAATTGTCAATAACAGAATTTACAGTTCCAAGAAGGTAAATTTAATGTATTTACCCGAATTATATTTATATATATATATATATATATACAAACCCGATTCCAAAAAAGTTGGGACACTGTACAAATTGTGAATAAAAAAGGAATGCAATAATTTACAAATCTCATAAACTTATATTTTATTCACAATAGAATATAGATAACATATCAAATGTTGAAAGTGAGACATTTTGAAATGTCATGCCAAATATTGGCTCATTTTTTTGATTTCATGAGAGCAACACATTCCAAAAAAGTTGGGACAGGTAGCAATAAGAGGCCGGAAAAGTTAAATGTACATATAAGGAACAGCTGGAGGACCAATTTGCAACTTATTAGGTCAATTGGCAACATGATTGGGTATAAAAAGAGCCTCTCAGAGTGGCAGTGTCTCTCAGAAGTCAAGATGGGCAGAGGATCACCAATTCCCCCAATGCTGCAGTGAAAAATAGTGGAGCAATATCAGAAAGGAGTTTCTCAGAGAAAAATTGCAAAGAGTTTGAAGTTATCATCATCTACAGTGCATAATATCATCCAAAGATTCAGAGAATCTAGAACAATCTCTGTGCGTAGGGGTCAAGGCCGGAAAACCATACTGGATGCCCGTGATCTTCGGGCCCTTAGACTGCATCACATACAGGAATGCTACTGTAATGGAAATCACAACATGGGCTCAGGAATACTTCCAGAAAACATTGTCGGTGAACACAATCCACCGTGCCATTCGCCGTTGCTAAAACTCTATAGGTCAAAAAAGAAGCCATATCTAAACATGATCCAGAAGTGCAGGCATTTTCTCTGGGCCAAGTCTCATTTAAAATGGACTGTGGCAAAGCGGAAAACTGTTCTGTGGTCAGACGAATCAAAATCTGAAGTTCTTTTTGGAAAACTGCGACGCCATGTCATCCGGACTAAAGAGGACAAGGACAACCCAAGTTGTTATCAGCGCTCAGTTCAGAAGCCTGCATCTCTGATGGTATGGGGTTGCATGAGTGCATGTGGCATGGGCAGCTTACACATCTGGAAAGGCACCATCAATGCTGAAAGGTATATCCAAGTTCTAGAACAACATATGCTCCCATCCAGACGTCGTCTCTTTCAGGGAAGACCTTGCATTTTCCAACATGACAATGCCAGACCACATACTGCATCAATTACAACATTATGGCTGCGTAGAAGAAGGATCCGGGTACTGAAATAGCCAGCCTGCAGTCCAGATCTTTCACCCATAGAAAACATTTGGCGCATCATAAAGAGGAAGATGCGACAAAGAAGACCTAAGACAGTTGAGCAACTAGAAGTCTGTATTAGACAAGAATGGGACAACATTCCTATTCCTAAACTTGAGCAACTTGTCTCCTCAGTCCCCAGACATTTGCAGACTGTTATAAAAAGAAGAGGGGATACCACACGGTGGTAAACATGGCCTTGTCCCAACTTTTTTGAGATGTGTTGATGCCATGAAATTTAAAATCAACTTATTTTTCCCTTAAAATGATACATTTTCTCAGTTTAAACATTTGATATGTCATCTATGTTGTATTTTGAATAAAATATTGAAATTTGAAACTTCCACATCATTGCATTCCTTTTTTATTCACAATTTGTACAGTGTCCCAACTTTTTTGGAATCTGGTTTGTATAATCAAATCTATCTAATTGTATAATCACCTCTATAAAAGCAGAAGTTTGCTGGTCTGGAGCCATCAGATGTGTGTTAACACAATGCCAAAGAGGAAAGACATCAGCAATGATCTTAGAGAAGCAACTGTTACTGCCATCATTCTGAGAAGGGTTACAAGGCCATTTCCAAACAATTTGAAGTCCATCATTCCACAGTGAGGAAGATTATTCACAAGTGGAAGACATTCAATCTTCAGACATCAATCTTCCCAGGAGTGGACGTCCCAGCAAATTCACCCCAAGATCAGACTGTGTAATGCTCAGAGAAATTGCAAACAACCCAAGAACTATACCTCAGACTCCACAGGCCTCAGTTAACATGTCAATGATAAAGTTTAAGACAATACGATTAGAAAAAGTATGGCTTGTTTGGAAGGGTTGCAGGGAGACAGCCTCATCGTTCTAAAAAGAATATGGCAGCACAGCTTAGGTTTACAAAGTTGCATCTAAACAAACCATAAGGTTTCTAGAACAATGTTCTTTGGGCAGACGAGACCAAAGTGGAGATGTTTGACCATAATGCACAGTGTCAAGTTTGGTGAAAACCAAAAGAGCATATCAGCACAAACACCTCAAAACAAAAGTAAAACATGCTGGTGGAGGGGTGATGATTTTGGGCTTGTTTTGTAGCCATGGGCCCTGGGCACCTCACAGTCATTGAGTCGACCATGAACTCCTCTGTATACCAAAGTATTCTTGAATCATATGTGAGGCTGTCTGTCCGACAGATAAAGCTTGGCTAAAATCAGGGTCATGCAACTGTACAATAATCTGAAGATCACCAGGAAATCTAAACCAGAATGGTTGAAAAAGAAAAGAATCAAGGTGTTGCAATGACCCAGTTAACTCCGGACCTCAACCTGGCTGAAATGCTGTGGCGAGAGCTGTGCATGAAATACCCACAAACCTCAATAAACTGGAGCAACATTGTAAAGAAGAGTGGGCCAAAATTCATCCAGAATGATGTGAGAGACTAATAAAGTCATACAGAAAATAATTACTTCAAGTTATTGCTACTAAAAGTAGCTAGATGTACAAGCAATTGAATCATAGGGTGTCCTAAGTTTGTCACGCATAGCTTTTCCATCTTGGCTTTATTTATGCTAAATAAATAATGACATGGTGTGATATATGTCATGTGTTATTGTTCATCTGAGGTTTTACTTTCCAAATTTTAAGACCTGCCAAGCATTAGATGTTTTTTTATTCAATAGGGGATAGATATATATATATCACAAACCCGCCTCCCCTCACTCACTCGTTTCATTTGCTCCAGATGAATGCTGTTGGTGTTACAGGGCTTGAATTTCCGCGTGGGATTGTGCATATTGTACATAATTCTAGTCATTCCCACAGATTTTGTGCTCACACCCAAAGTACACGCACATAAATCCAACTCTCAGTACTAAATTGAGTTCTTTCACTGCTTATTATGCTTAAACAGTCAAATACACACAAAAATGCCGGTCTTGGTGAGTATTCATTTACACAGTCAGTTTTAAGTGAACGTAAACAATTGAGAAAGTCACGTCATGCGTTTTCTCTGATCGGATAGCTATATGATCGTAAAAAGACCAGGGCCCGTATGTATAAAACTTCTCAGAAATGCTCTTAAGAATAGTCTTAAGTTTTGACTTAAGTGTCAAAAAATTCTTAGTAAAGAGTAGGACTTTTCTAAGAGTAAGATAATTTTATAAAGAAGCTAAAAGCAACTTTTAGTAAAGTGTAAGACCGATTTCTTAAGTGCTGACTTAAGTGTTGTGAACTAAGGACTACAATGATGTCAACTCAAAATGGCCGCCCTTAACCTCTGAATCAGCCAATAGCGAGTCTGCAAGGGTGAAGTCACAGCAGCACAACACCAATAATTTAATGTTATTATAAAAAAAAATCATTTAAAAAGACACTGAAACGTTTTAATATTTTAATTTATTTTTAAAAATTGCATTGCATTGTGCAAAATGATCACAAATTAGTATTGATGGTGTGGAATCTTTTTCTATTGATATATGTCTCCTCATTTACAATTGGAGCAATGATGTGAACATGAGTTCATCATTGGCTCCAACAACTCCAGGGGAGCCCACTATCAACATAAAAGTGGCTTGCTTTTGCCGCATGGTTTGATGGTCAGTTGGAAAGTCAATGAAGTGCCATAGAGTAGTGGCCAAATGTGATGTCCAGCCATATGAAAATTGACATCTTCAACCTTAATTCAAATATTTAAAAAAATGTGTTAAAAGATGTAAGCATATCATGAAGCTGTGCTTGGAGGCAATTGTTTCATGTGTTATTTTTGGCTAGGCTGTCATCCAAAGTAATTATGAACACATGCAAAACCAAGAGAGAACCAATGAAATATTAAAAACTGATTATGTTGTAGTAATTGTCATATTTTAAAACACTTAAATGATATAAACATAAAAATAAAAATATTTTCCTCATATTTTGATGATTTAAGCAAAATTGTAGGGTCATTTAAAAAAAAAAAAAAAACCTTTGCACATCAATTTTGGCCGCTATATGTTTGGTGTAGTAAGTTTACACAATACTAAAGAGCTCAAGAATATCACTGCAATGAAGGTTTATGACTGGGCAAGCGCTTTAGAACCGCGTTTATATTAGAAAAGCTTTCCAGCGCTGGAGAGAGCTAAGCAGGAAGGCCTGAAAACAGATGAGGAGGCTGCTTTGATTCCTTCTCATGTAAGTAACACTGGGTTTTGATTGTCTGGAGCTGCTGTGCTGTTGGCGATTAACAACAAACTCTTGTTTGTATTTACTCTTGTGTACTGTACGTTCATTTTTTGTGCTTCCTTGTCGTTCGTTCATCATTTGCGCTTTATTCGTGAAGCGTTTTGTTGCGTGTCAGCTGTGATAAACAGACACCCACTCGCATTGCGTGTGTAACAGTGGCCAGATAGTGAGAGTTTTGCAGGTAAACTACTGCACACTGACAACAGCTAGAGAATTAGGTGTTTAGCATCATTGTTAGTGCATTCGCCTCGCGTGACAGCAGTGATCGGGCCGGATTTCGAGACCGACTTGGAGCAGGGTGGTTAGTATTGGAGTGTGAGTTTTGGAGGCGGAGCAATCAAGAGAGGGCTGTGTTTGTTTGGGTTGATTTCAAATATCAACAGTGTTCAACAACAAATTTGAGAAATTGCTTACAGAACCTTTAAATGTATTAAAATGCATTAAACATATTAATTAAATTTATTACATTTATTTAAAGTTATTACATTTCTTATTAGGTCAGTTACAAAAAGAATTGACAATCAAGTTTATATAATTTTATCAACTCCATGTCATCATATAACTCCAACACATCATATCTTCATTGGAATGCGCGTCTCCTCTTCTTTGCTGCCATCTTGTTACTCCTATCTAGGCTAAGAGACCTCTACAGCTATCTTAAATAATTTAGGAGGTGAGACCTAGTCTTGACACTTAAGAATAAGTATGATTCATAAAGGTTCCTAAGTCTAAGAATAAGAGTAAAATTACATCATTCTTAGAATTTTGACACACTTAAGACTAAAATTTTACTCTGAGCGGCTTTATACATACGGGCCCAGGGGCCTGTACCATGAATCTGGATTAGCTGGCTAGCCAGGTAAATTTCAGATCAGTTTGCGCCAACCCTGGGTTTTAGGTACCATGAAAGTGACTTGGCTTTTTAGCAGTGTTCATCGCCATAGTAACTTATGCTCCACGGCTAACCTTCTCCGGGGCAGGTTATGTTCTGGTTCAGAGATCTCAAACCGAATTTGGGCCAATCGGATGTGAGCGAAGTGACACTGACACATCCAATGCAATAAAGTCATTCCCCCAGTTTAATGGTCAGTTTATAGTAAAAAAAAATATTTAACAATGAAATTGTCTGGCTTTAATGATAATTACTTAGAATGATTTTATGGTTTATATATGATTTATATAATAATTCAATGATATATATTATTATTAATCCATTACACAAGCTATTTTATGTAAAACATTGAGACGATCAAGTTAGAGTACTTTTAAACCAACAATTCAACAACATTTATCATGGAATTACAGTGGTAACACTACCTGTAACTGTGGTATTTTGTCAGAAATGTGAGTTAGTATCTCATATTATTTAATTTTTAATGTAGATATGTATTAAATGAGTAATAAAGGCCAAATTACAGACTATTTTTTGTCAAACTTGAAGTTTTGTGCATTCGTATTTATATTAAATGTTTATAGAATAAATACAATAAAGCCATTCTAGATATATAAACAATATTTTTACTTTTTACCATGTAGTGAGCTGCCATGTGTGGTTTTACCTGCGGTGATCTAATTAGAGTACTTTTTAATTTAAATAAGAATAGAGTTCTAACTCAGTAATATTTAAATTCCACCCTTTTATTGTTTGTGTATTAAATTTACATCTGTGTCCTATCTCAAGCTACTTGTTTTCAAGAAACAAAACAAATTTTATGTAATATAATATAATATAATATATATATAGAAAAGGAACCGGCCCCCAGATGTGTCCACAACATCGAATCTGGCCCCCTTTTAAAAAAGTTTTGACACCCCTGATCTTACCAGTGCTGTTGGCACGCTCTCTCCCATTGTGGTCTTTAATTTTGAAATTAGCTGATGAGCAATAAAATGCAGCTCATATTTGTTGCTTTCGGTGACGTGAACTTCACCAAATCTGCATATAGTGCGGGAATTGAAGATCGGATTCGTTTTGCAGAGACACATTTATGTGCCCAAATGTAAATGGAAAACACATGAAGTGACCAGGTGTAAACAGGTCCTAACAGTATAATGGATCCATGCATCAGGTCTTAAAGTGACAGCAACCTAATATACCCGCTGCCAAATTATGAGATAATATAAGAAATATCTATATGGCAGTTTTTTCCCCATGGTATCGATGTCAAAATTGTGGCCACTGAAAATGCTGAGTGGCTAGTAACTTTGGAAAACCACTAGCCACAATGGCTGGTCAGCTGGCCCTGCACACACACACACACACACAAAAATGTGTGCGCACACACTATATATATATATACATACATACATACATACATACATATACATATACATATATATATATATATATATATATATATTTTTTTTTTTTTTTTTAATACAGTGGGAAAACTCTTAGGTCTAAGGTTGGTAGACAATGCTTTAATGTCAAATTGCAATCTATCATTCTTATAATTAAAAAAAAAAAAGCAACGCTCTTCCCCTCATCTACAAAGACATTGAGGAATGGAAGCATCAAGCTTCATCTTCAAAAAATATTATTTGAACTTTTCCTTTTTCAGTGTGTGAAAGGGGTAAAAGGGTTACTTCAGACACAACTCATAAAAACATATGCATAATGCAGCCCTATTTACACAATTACCTTATAACAAAAACTTAATCATAACAAGAAGTTTAGTTTAGATTGACGGAGTTATGCTGATGTTCTGTGATCAAGGACCTAAAACAGGTTAACCTACTATAGGTTTTTACCACATACTGAATTGGGAGTATTTAACAGATTGTGCGATAAAAAACTGTGTGGTCCTGTGAAGGAATATTGAAGTTCTTGAAAATGTTCATACAGTTCAAGGAAACCCATTCAGAAAGGTCTTGGTGAGCAAGCTTTTGAAATAAGTGATCAGTGGCCTTTTTTGGAGGATCCAAAACCTGAGAATCCCATCACAGCAGCCATTTCATCGTCATCTTCAAAATTGAGGTCTTCTTCTGCCTTTCTTTTCTTTTCCTTTTGCTTCTCTTTTCTGTAGGCTTTTGCTTTTTCCTCCTTAACAACAGAATAAAAGAAACAACACAGGGCAACAAGTTATATTGTTGTTATACAAGTTGTATTGATTTACACTTTCCAGAAAAAAGTGAAATTTTGTCTTGGGCTTAAGGTTACCACCATAAGTTATAGAAAACATGCATCGGAAATTACACTTTTTTTTTTATATTCGCAATTTCATAATAGTGAGTTAAGATGCACTGGTTTTCAAGACACTTACATCCGTTTTACACCACAAGCGTGAGTGGCGTGTGAGCAGCGTGTCAGGGTAACTACACTGTCACTGCAGCTACAGACTCGCGAGAGTATTCACACTGGAAGCGTTTGTACAGCGTCACAGCAGCAACTCCAAAGCTACATTTAAAGTGAGCATTTCTTTACAAAGACAACTATAAATTTGTTTTCAGAAGTTGGTCATTTATAAACTTGATAGTCTTGAAAGTTTGTTAACATGGGTAGGGCTGCACAACGATTAAATATCTGTTTACGTAATATATGTGTGTGTTCTGTGTATAATTATTATGTATATATAAATACATACATGTATATATTTAAGAAAAATGTTATATTTATATATAAAAAATATATAAATATATATTTATACATTCATTTTTTTTTAAATTTATATATGTATGTGTGTGTATTATATATATATATATATATATATAATTATTATACACAGAACACACATATATTACGTAAACAGACTTTTATTTTGCAAACAATTAATCGCAATTAATCGTTGTGCAGCCCTAAGGAGGTATACAAAATTTGCATGTAAATGGTAAACGGCACAACCAAGAAAAAAGCTCTGATTATGTTGTTTCAGTCATATTTTGATCTAGAACATGCCGTTTACTTTAGTTTTTTTATAATACACCATACTTTTACACAAACTGAATAGTTAAAAACAAGTTTAAATTAGTAAATCTTCTATAAATATTTTTGATTCTTAATTTTCTTTTCTGACATACTCCAGTTCTTGTTAAAACACACTAGACATGCTTATTCTGTGCATTTTGAGCACTTTTTGTGTGAAATCATATTTATTTTGTTCATCAAAAGTGTGCTTGTCACTTGAATTGAGCGTGAGCAGCGCAGCAAAAATAGACTCAGCGCCGAAATTCCCACTTCACTGCTGCTCATGCGATGCTCACACATTGCTCCCACTCCCGGTGTGAATGCACTCATTAGTTAACATGCATGCTAAAAAAAATACATGCTGCTCACTAGGGGTGTAACATTTCTTGGTTAAAAAAAAAAAATCAAACCGTACCATTCTCCATATATGGTTTGCATGCACTTGCACCATGATTGATCTCATATCTGACGACGCATACACATTAGTGATGCGCGGGTCGGCTTTTTTTCCAACCCGCGGGTCCCGCTTTTATGAAATTATATGGCCCGCCCCAGCCCGCCCCGCACCACTGTATCTATTTTTACAACCCGCCCCGCCCCGCACCCGCGACCATTAAGCAGACATATAGACATTGTAATGTTAAATAAACAGCCTTTATTTCAGCCTGAAAGTGCTTGGAAACATCGCCCTGTAAACTGGCAACAACATCCGATTGAATATGAACCATAAACCAGGTCATATTAATAACAAGATAATGGTAAATATTTTCAACATTTAGAAAGCAGCCTATTCATCTAATGGGCTAAACATTTTTTTTAGATTTGTACGAGGCTGACAGTTTACAGCGATAACCGCTGAACTTTTTTAATCAATCTTTTTTAATCTGAACTTTTTTTAATCAATCAATCTTAACAGACTCCAGGTCCAATTTTAAAAGGAAAAATGAAAAGAGAGAGAGAGAGAGAGAGAGAGAGAGAGAGAGAGAGAGAGAGAGAGAGAGAGAGAGAGAGAGAGAGAGAGAGAGAGAGAGAGAGAGAGAGAGAGAAGAGAGAGAGAGAGAGAGAGAGAGAGAGAGAGAGAGAGAGAGAGACAATAGCCCACAGCATCTACCACACATTTAACGCACAGAAATGTTCATTTAGCGTTTTTACGTTCGCTGTGCAAAAAAAGAATGGCATCCACTGTACCGGGGTATAATCTATTTCGCAGTAATATTATGAGACGTGTCACTGTCGTTCTTTTTCTTAGACCCCCCACAAATATGTCTTGCCATGCTAGAAGTGCCTGTTTTGTGGCTCTCGTGTTTGTAAATTTTTTCACACGAGTTGCACTTCACATAGCCGATACTGCTGTTGTCTCCTGCTGCAATTATTTCTGAGAACCGTTCCCAAACATTAGATTTTGCAGCCTGACCTGTTTTTCTTTTAATTATGTAAATTCCCGACCTTAATTTCTCCCGCACCTCGTCTTCCATCATCTTCACTTTTATTTTTTTCGTTTTTGTTGTTGTGGCTGGCGGCCGGAGCTGCTTGGTGCGCAGCTTATGTGACGTGTCACGTCACGCCAAAGGTTTGGGGACATAAGTTACGTTGCTACGGCCTTCGTATTGTAACCTTATCAAAGAACCTAATAAAATATGATATTCCCAAATATTTAATATAGGCTACAGAAAATTGCACGCAACATACATGGATTTTTTAAAATTGTTTTTAATGACCCGCCCCAACCCGCCCCGCATACAAAGTGACAATTTCTTTGCCCGCCCCAACCCGACCCGCGGGTTACCCGCGGGGTCCGAGGGTTATGAGACGACCCGCGCATCACTAATACACATCTATAATATGGTTTGTTGAAAATAAATAAAACAGATTTAGGCTAATGTATGTTTCTGTCAATGGATACGCATTCTGGCTTTGTGCACTCATCCGAAGCGCAAGCGCTGAAGCGCATAAATATTGAGTTCTCTTTCTAGTCTTTTGCTTAAACGGACAAATTTACACAAAAATTATGTGAACATGTCCGTCTTGGCCAGTATCTTAACAAACATAGTCGGTTATGTGTTATGCATTAGGTCTTAAAGTGACAGCAGCCTAATATTCCTGCTGTCTGTGTTTTATGTTTTGTGTTGTTAATCAAACAACAAAAGACAAGGAAATCACTCATTGCTCTTGACTGAATAGCTTTTGTTAATTTAACAATTAATAATGATTAATCTTTACTATTAATACAGTGAAGATTTGTTTTACATTTGATTAGCTACTTTATTAAATTTCTGTACCTGAAAACTACTGTTAGATACCTGAAAAACCTGAAAAACACGGTTTATTTTATTTGTATCTTTGCGCTACTGTATTTATTTGTGCTGTTGCTTGTAGTTTGATTATTTGTTCTTATTTTGTTTATTTTTATTTGACAGTAGTCCTATTTTCCCTGAACATAGCACATACCGAACCGTACTGAAACCGTGATAAAAACCGAACCGTGAGTAATTTGAACCGTTGCACCCCTATTGCTCACGCTTGTGGTGTAGAACGGCCGTTATTTGCATGTCACCCGTCAGTAAATGTGTGAATGAACTTCAGTTTCAACACTTACCTCCTCTCGCAACTCCTTCATTCGTTCCTCAAAATCATACTCCTTCTGCTTTTCCTCCAGCTTTTTCTTGTTCACTTCAAAACGTTTTTTAACTTGGTCCAGTGAAGAGCGCTCTACTCGCATGGACATCCCCAGGTTTCTCTGATCTATGAATTGTAAATAAATGTATTGAATTAGAAAATGCTACTGGCCAAGTGTGCTTACAAAGACTGACTTTTCCACAGAAATACAACAGCTAGACACGAAATTACAAGAGTAACATACACAATAATAAAAAAAAAGAAAAAAGTATGTATACAAAGATGCAGTATGTACGGATAGTATAAATATTCATTTAAATATTGCATATAGGGATTTGTACAGGTAAAGTGGATAAATAAGAATTTACATATTGTATTTAATGAAGATGTTGTATCAAACAAAGACCTCAATACTTACGTTTTTTACCATTAATATGATCTAAGAAGTTTATGGAATCTTTTACTACACAATCGCAGACATTGCAGTAGTACCTGAGAGAAAAAATGTTGACACATATTATTAATTGACACAAATACATAAGAGTGCAACAGTTGGGTTCCACAAGTAAAAACTAATTTAATTTTCTCCATAGGGAAACTGACAGTCTTACTGTGAGCTACGAGGTTGTTAATTGATAGTATTTGCTTCTGTTGAAGCTGTCAGCCAGCATTATTTCAACTTAGTTTTAAAATAATTGTTTAACAGCAGAATTTGTGGTGAAAAACTACATTACACATAATGCTGTACAGAAAATTCCACCATAGTCCAAACAAGCAAATAAGATCTCTTTAGCCCTGCCCACTCCCATGAAGCGCTGCAAATGATGTAATCGAGTCGGTCTCCCTACACTCTCAAAATATTTAAATATTTCAACATTTATGCATATTTTGCAATAATATTAAAATATATTGTTTATATAGGCTATATAAAATCTACATTTTTAAATACGTAGTTTTATATTTATCCATTGTTTTTAATTCGATTATGCTGTTTGCAATGCTAACTAAAGCTGTTAAATACACAGTCTTTTACCTTTATATGTGTGTCCGATTTTCAAATCCTTTTTGCTTAAAATGAAAGTTAAGTGTAATGTTGTGATTCACCTCGTAGCTGGTTGGCTTGGTTTATTATGGCTTACAATGCTTTAACAAAGACTTTTTTGAAATCCCTATGGTAGAAATGAATGTAATAACACTTCCGGAACCAAGGCCTCTGAAATAGTGAGTGGGTACTGTTGCACTCTATTACAGCAAAAGAAATAGCACAATGACCTGAAATACATGCAGCCCATGAAAAAACTCTCTGGGCAACCTATGCTTCAACACAGCACTAGCTAGGTTTCCATCAACCTATTTTTATGCAAATTTTGGGATATCGCATAAAAACGCTGCACAGAAACACCAAGATGTGCATAAATTTGAAAAATGTGCATTAAAAAAACATGCGCACTCAATTGAGGTGGATATTTTTTATCCTACACAAGTGTAAACTACGACGGAAACACATTTACCAAATAAATCCCTCAATGTGCAACAGAAAATTTATATGACTTTGCCTCACCAGAGGGTGTGATTGGATAACTGGACTAAAAAGCGGAATAATTTCATCGCACAGCATCTCAAATGTTGGTCTGAGACAATTTTGTTCTCTTCAACACATGGAACCGAAACTGCTTTATTCGCTAATGTTTTATGAAATATTCCAATTTTGTGCATAAGTTAAATTCACAACATTGGATGGAAACATAGCCAGTGATCACTTATTCATGAACTCATATTGACATTGTTATACTACGGTCAATTGTATAGCAGATACCCACCCTCCCATCTCAGCCTGTGGTGTGGTCTTTGTGATGACGATAGTCTTCCCCAGTTTTGACTCCAGATCCACTTTATAATCTCTGTGGCGGAGAAGCTCCCGTTTGACAGGGGGCACAGGCTTGCCTGGAGAACGAAACAAATGGATGACATAGGAAATACTGCCATAAACTGTTTCATTGGATTAAATGTTTAGGTTAAATCATAATGTGATCACTTCAGTAGCTGGGTTTATTTGACCCCGTACTTGACGAACTTGGTGAATTCCGGGTTTTTTGGGACACTTTTTACTATTGAGATGACCTGAATTCACCTAAAAACTGAATAAATATTGAAAGGCTTACCATCTTTTTTCTCTCTCTCTTCCGTGATTCGTTTCTGGGCCAGCTGTTCATATTCATCTTTGTCCCACTTGCGTCGAAAATCATTCTTAGACTACAAAAACAAGCAGAAGATATTATAAACATGTTAAATAAAGGGAATCACATCAGCTGTATTCATTCAACCGCATAGAACAGCCTGTGCACAAGATCCGAATATTAATAAAAACCCGTACGACCAAATTAAAAGTTTAAAAAGACTATTGGCCAATAATGCTAGAGATATTAGATTCCAAATCGTCTCATAATTAAAATACTTATCTGTTTTCGTTCTTGTATATGACAAAACAAAACCATCTGGCGTCACGGATAGTTTTGATCTTCCAACGACTACAATATAAAACGTTGTACACTTTTAAAAATATGAATTTTAATAACCGAATTGCGCGCAAAACATTTATCTCTAGAACGCGGATAGAACGCAATTACAAACAAAGAAAGAAATCAAAAACAGGTCTTAGCAAATTTCTTACCCCACTGCCAGACGCCATTTTGCTATCGTGATGTCGTAAAGCGTGCGTGACTGTCGTAAACAAGTGCTGTTGCTAATCTATTTCGAAAGTGGTCACTGACAGTGGGGGAAAAATATTAATTACAATATTCGTTGGCTAAAAACGTTTTATGTTTTGTTACGTTTAACGTGTTTTCACCTGTTTGAAATAGTTTCAATTGTTTTGTATTTCATAGTTTTACTGTTTAAATTTTGCTGACAGCCTGAAATAGTCTGGTTCCATTGTGACAGCTTACTCACAAAAAGTTTATGAGTTAAATTAGCCTAACTGTTTTTTTTGCGAAAAAGCTGTTACCAAAAGTATTGTTACCAATACTTTAAGGTATGTGTCTAAACAGAGAAAAATTCACTGGAAAAACTGTGACAACTTGATCCTTGTCCCCGTGGGAACGACCAGAAACTGTTCACTATGCATTTTCATAATAAAAGCGCAATTATTTCCCTGAACGCAAAAGCGTTATTACATTATTTTATCATAAATCATTTATTCTGATTATTTTTTCTTAATGATTACTGGCCTTACCTGTCTCATTTGTACAGCCCCGCCCTCAGTACACCTGTCGCTGATAAAAAGCTTTGTCAAACTCGATGTGTTGTGTGGCTGTAGCCAAAATCATGACAACACGGTTAGAAAGCCTTCTTCAAAGCCCCTTTGAGTCGCGGTTGTATGTTTTTAAAATTCTTCTTATATATTTTTGTTTTTTAATACAATTAGGCTTTTGTGTTACTGTAGCATGTAGGGACGCTCTGTCTTTTGTATTTCAGAGGTCTGCCCCTCCATTTGTGGCCAACAGACGTTGCCCAAGACTTAAAGACTAAAACACACTCTCTTCCATGTAGCCCAGAACCTTGGCTTCTTCCAGGCTGCAGTACAGTGTATGATAGTCTTGTCAGGTAAATATCTATGTAGACTGAAGAACAACATGGTAAGTTCCCTTATGTTTTTGCTACAGTTTGCAAACTTGATAATGTTGTTTTGTGAACTGTGTATTTCCCCCCTCGCAGCTGCTCTAAAACCCCACAGTCTGCTTCACATAATGGAGAAAAGACTTCTGCTGTTCAGAAGCCTCGCAGGTCTGTTATTAAACTATTTTTAGTTGTGTGGGGGATGATGGTGAGTGTTCTTGTGTGGAAGTTTTGTCTTAACTTCTAAATGTCTCGTACAGCTGATTTAAAGCGTGGCATTTAACCATTTAACTTGTTTCTTCTCTATTCAGGTCCTCTATCCTTGAGCGGTGCATCCTGAAGATGTCTACAGCTAGTGTTGCTGTTGGAACGGAAGACATAGATGGGATCAAGAGGTTTGGCAAATGTCTCTTCATGTAGTTAGTATAAGTAAATAAAGAAATTTAAAGACACAGCTTTTAATAGAGACTTGAATACTAAATATAATTCATATACGTTTTTATATAATAAAGGATATCTTTATTAATACAAATAAGTGTATTTATTTGGCCTTGTTCCAGCTGATTAAATGAACAAAACTCATTTTATAGGTCACCATCAGGGGTAAAGTGGTGCCCACAAAATGCTGACCCGTCACATTTTGAGACTAATGAGGCAGTTCTGAAGCGCAGACAAAAACAGATTCAGTATGGAAAGAATACCTGTGGCTACCAGAACTATGAGCAGCAGGTTCCAAAGTGAGAATTGGTGAAATGTTGTTCATTTCCATTTGTTTTGGATGTTTGTCCTGATTGTAGTGAATGTATAACTAAACTTTCTGGGTATTGTCTCCTCAATGTTCAGGCGTCTGCGTGTCCCTGGGATTCACCCTTCCACTCCAAACAAATACCGCAAATATAGCCGCAGATCTTGGGATATGCAAGTCCGGCTCTGGCGGAGGGCGCTTCATGCATGGGACCCACCATCTGCCTCCCAGAAAGACGTGGAAGGACAAGACCCTGTTGATCAATTGTGAGTCTTATTTTATTTTATTTATTTATTTTTTTTTAAACATTCTATTAATTAAGTTTTAACTCTTAGGCAGAGCTTGCTTGAGAAGATGAATACAGAGCTGTGCGAAGCCAGCGAAATGGAGGGCACAAAGTGGGAAATGGTGCCAGACTCCATTTCCCAACCTCCTGAGTTCTCAACCGATGCTCCTTGGCTGTCTACTAATGCTTCTCAGGTCAGATCTAAATATTGTTTGTATCGAAATGGAATACTCAATATCCAAACTTGTGTAAATGTCTTCATGTCTGCTACATCTAATACACTGCCTCTTTGCAAATGTAAGAAGTCAAAACATTTTCTGTTTGAGCCTGTGTAATTTCAGATCCTAACTGGGATTCTTCTGTCCAGATTGGGGTCCCATGCCACCAGAGCCAAACCTCTCAGCTTGGATTGGGCTATACCTTTAGTAGTCACCTAACAGCACAGGAAAACGTCCTAGGATGGTTGCGATTTCTCCTCGAGACTGACCACAACCGAAACCAGGCACCTTTGCTGCATGAAGAGCCTTTCTGGAGATATACATAGTATCTCGTCAAATCATTTGAATGGTCTGCACAGATCAGGTGCAAACTTGTTCTACCAGCAGTGTTAGATGTTAGAATTACACTTTAGGATCACTGTCTCCTAGTTCTGTATGTTGTGCACTGTATTTTGTAATCAAGGCATCCTCTTCAGATGAATGTTGTACACTTCCAGGTATCTGTTATTGCTACTTTGTTCCTCACTTTCTAATTTTCTGTTTATTTTATCTTGTCCTTCAAAAACACAGGTTAATTTTGTTCTTAACACTACATTTCCCTCTTGTTTGTCACGTCACTGTTTTTCTAAAAACAGGAAGTTTAGAAGTTTTATTTATTTTTATTTTTTGTGTGGACCTCTATGAATGGAAAGCAAAACTAATAAAGATGTGGACTGGCTATAGCGGACTCTGCATGTCACTAACTGGTTGTGCTACACATTCTACAGACTATTTAAATGTGTTCTGCACAATGTTTTCATTGTTTGGAAATTTAATTATACCCCACTAGTTGGAATGGTAGTGATGCTTTTATCCATTTAATGGTAAATTTACATGACGACAATGTTCTAAAAACAAGGTGCGTGTGTGTGTGATCCATGAAAATGACTAAAAATGCTGCATTATGCATGCCAAGCCAGTAGTTTGATCACTTTGTAAAGAAACGCTAAGCATGTTTTTGTAGTTTAGAGAGAGACCATAACGGTATTGTTTTCAAAAACTTGCATAAAAAAAAAAAAGCTTTTTTTTCTCTCTTTAACTAAAAACCTAAAACTTGTCATGTAAACGGCCCCTAATCTCACCTCTTAAAGTCCCCTGTAGTCAATTTTATCCCTTAAAACTTATGTAGTTTTGGTGATCAAAGATATTTAAATGTTTTTTTCCTGTGGGGGGGAAAAAAAAAAATTCTTAATGCCTTAAAATAGCTTGAATGTAACTCTACACCCTTACCTTATTTAATATACATGGATTTATGAATATGATAATTAGCCCTGCCTCCACTCACTCGAGCAATCTCAGAGATCCTCTCGGTCAACTTACTGAGGTAACTGCTGCACAATGGTATCGCTTTTTACAACATTGGACACACAACAGTAATTAATATAATTAGTGTTTTGCTTGACTGTTATCAAACAGCTAATAATGTGTTGCTAATGTTAAATAAACCATGTTCCCGTTCGCAATGTCAGACAGCTGCCTTCTAATAATCAGTATCCTTAAAAACGCTTTGAACAACTCAGAACATCAGTGGAGAAAGGCATATAGTTCATCATAACATCGTAATATGCATCATACACCTGCCATATTGCTAAATCTACCTGATTTTTCATATCAGAAAAATATACCAGGATAACCTTCTTTTGAGACTCTTGCGCGGTCAGTTAATGATATGCTAAAGCCCGCCGGCACGTTGACGTGATCAGTTACAAGGTAGTTTGTGACGTCAGAAACACCAGTGATTTCAAACCACTGGTTTGAGACTGTCTTTGGTTTACTGCAGTTTTAAAGACAAAATATTTAGCAATGGCGTTGACTTATGAATTTGCACATGGTTTGTCTTAAAGCATGTTAAAAACACCAGATAGACATACAGGTGCATCTCAATAAATTAGAATATCATGAAAAAGTTTTTTTTTTCTTTTTTTTCTGTAATTCAAAAAGTAAAACTTAAATATATTCTAGATTTATTAGACATAAAGTAAAATATTTCCAGACTTTTTTGTTTTCATTTTGATGATTACGGCTTGCTGCTCATCAAAATCAAAAAATAAGTATCTCAAATTATTAGAATATTTAATTTAAAGTTCTATTAAATTACCATTCTCAGGGTATAAATACTGGTTTTAGGTCAGTAATCACAACAGCAGTCATGGGGAAGTCTGCTGACTTGACAGTTGTCCAGAAGACGATCATCAAGACCCTCTACAATGAGGGTAAGCCACAGAGGGTCATTGCTGAAAGAGCTGGCTGTTCGCAGAGTGCTGTGCCAAAGCATATTCATGGAAAGTTGACTGGAAGGAAAAAGTTTGGTAGGAAAAGGTGTACAGGTGAAAGGAATGACCGCAGGATTGAGAAGATGGTCAGCCGAAGCCGATTTAAGAACTTAGGAGAGCTTCAAAAGGAGTGGACTGAAGCTGGAGTCAGTGCATCAAGAGCCACCACACACAGACGTCTTCAGGAAATGGGCTACAACTGCCAAATTCCACGTACCAAGCCACTTCTGAACCAAAGACAACGTCAGAAGCGTCTTACCTGGGCTAAGGAGAAAAAGAACTGGACTGTTGCTCAGTGGTCCAAAGTCCTCTTTTCAGCTGAAAGTAAATTTTGCATTTCATTTGGAAATCAAGGTCCCAGAGTCTGGAGGAAGAGTGGAGAGGCACAGAAACCATGTTGCTTGAAGTCCAGTGTGAAGTTTCCACAGTCAGTGATGATTTGGGCTGCCATGTCATCTGCTGGTGTTGGTCCACTGTGTTTTCTGAAGTCCACAGTCAACGCAGCCATCTACCAGGACATTTTAGAGCACTTCATGCTTCCTTCTGCTGACAAGCTTTATGGAGATGCTGATTTCATTTTCCAGCAGGACTTGGCACCTGCCCACACTGCCAAAGGTACCAAAAGCTGGTTCAATGACCATGGTGTTACTGTGCTTGATTGGCCAGCAAACTCGCCTGACCTGAACCCCATAGAGAATCTATGGGGTATTGTCAAGAGGAAGATGAGAGACACCAGACCCAACAATGCAGATGACCTGAAGGCCGCTATCAAAGCAACCTGGGCTTCCATTACACCTGAGCAGTGCCACAGGCTGATCGCCTCCATGCCACGCCGCATTGATGCAGTAATTCATGCAAAAGGAGGCCCAACCAAGTATTGAGTGCATAGAAATGAACATACTTTTCAGAAGCCTGACATTTCTGTTTAAAATATCCTTTTTTTTTTAATTGATCTTATGAAGTATTCTAATTTATTGATTGGTGGGTTTTTGTTAAATGTGAGCCAAAATCATCACAATTAAAAGAACCAAAGACTTAAAGTACTTCAGTCTGTGTGCATTGAATATATTTAATACACGAGTTCCACAATTTGAGTTGAATTACTGAAATAAATGAACTACATTCTAATTTATTGAGATGCACCTGTATAAACTTGATTGTCACCACAGGGGGACTTTAAAGCATCCTTACTCAAATAATTGTACCTTTTTATTAGAACACCCATTTTTTTATTGTTAGTACTACATTGTCAGAATATAGAGAAAAGTTAGTCAAAGACGACTAGCTTGAGTTGCCTACAATTATTATTATTTATTATTTTTTGCCATTTGTGAATAATCTAATATAATTTAGAGTTTATTTTCAAGATATTGCATATCTTTCCCGAAAATAAGCCCTAAATTAGATGGGGATTATTCACAAAAATAATCAAAATCCCTATATGGAGTTCACTACAGTTCCCATGATTCTGAGTGTCGTATTATTCTCAGGATCGGCTCAGTCCAAAGAGTCGAGTGTTCTCACTGAACTGTATTGTTTGACACCTCCGAGCTTTATATCGTCCATTTATTCATCTGATAATATTTGCTCCAATTTACTAGCTCTCATACAGCTCCTTGCAGGCGTTTGTTTGAGAACAGTTGTAAGATGAACCCGAGACCGTATGCCCTGAATGTTATTTACAAATTCCTCCATAGAAGGGACGCACTTATTTTTCCCTAGTGGGCGACGTTGAGAAGGCAGTCTGTATCGACCAAGCGTGCAATTGCAGACCAATCCTCAATTTTACACGATCCTTTAAATCATCTCTATCGGTCTTCGCTTATGACCCAGCATGTTATTTTAACGATATGTTTTTGTTAGCAGGTGAGAATTGTATACAGATATATTTCCAGGCCAAAGCGAGGACAGTGTGTATTAGACAGCAAGCCGACCTGCTTTAGCTTCTTGTACCGATTCGGCTGAATCTCTCGGTTACGAGCAACATACAAGGCCTGGGGTTTTATCGACCACTCTCGGTTGACTCAAGGTAAGCCATTATCGTCGAAAATCATCAGTGCATCCTCGTTTAAATGCTGCATTCTTCATATAACATGTAGTTTTGCTGCAGTCGGGCTCATTGTGCATGGCTTAACAGCTAGAAATTGGCTCGTGGGGCAGAATCGCATTTCATAAACGTGTGTAAACAAATCTGCAGCACATGGCAGGGATGCAGTAATTTGCTTTTACAGATTGGCGAACAGAATGTACCCTATAAAACAGAAAGACATTCTAAACCTTTATTTCTTTAATAGGCCTGTTTACAGCTCCGCGTTAGCTATAGCCCGGGTCGGCTGTTCCTCATTGGCTTGACATGTAGTCTGTTATTTTTAATCATCATGAAATGAATGGCGTTTTATAAAATGCAAAATATAGAATTAGAGTTTTAGGTTTTAATGTGTTATACCCCTAGCGTAAGCTGCAAACTGCAAATAGAGAGTACAACCGGTGCACGCGATATGAAACCGCTTCTGTTTCCTAATGTCGACCAGTGCTTATTTATAGTCTCAATTCATTCGCTTGCATTCGGCGTGCAAAAATCAATATACTCTTAATGTGTATGCATGCTCAGAATGGCAAAACTTGGCTAATGTCCCGTGCAAACCTCACGCTTTAGTAATGTAACCCAGTGGCCTACCCCGACCTTCAGCGCGATTTTATTTTTTTCTAATAATGGCGATGCGATCGTGAAATGTGTATATATATATATATATATATACACACACATGTTTTTTTTTTTATCTCCGCAAATGATTTGAAGCGTAGACGAAGGATATGTTGTGCTACATGTCACGCTTAATGTGCTTATAATGGAGATGACAGGCAGGCTCCCCCTCCCCCCTCCATCAGCCGCGACCGCTCAGCGCGTTACCAAGGCAACGGCGGAACCGAACCCGAATCTACTCGTGACCACTATGATACGTCATTACTAGCGACGTTTTTTTTCACCTAAATCAGCATCTGTGAATTATTCTTTACTTCACTTAACACTTAAATCAGGGTTTTGAATCTTTTAAGATGCATGGACCCCCATATATGATTATGCTTGTGCGAGAAACACCCATCCTAAATTATTTAAAAAAAAAAAAAAAATGCTGTGAAAATTAATATTTTAAATGTCTGAAATATTATTTTAAAAATATTTCAACTCTGTTAAGTTTTAAGAAGTAATAGGGCTGGGTATTGACACATACCACGATTCACAAGCTTTCGATCCAATTACGATTCAATTCGATATTGTTTAATTTGGATATACAGTCAAACCAACATTTATTCAGACACCTTGAACATTTCATTCATTCATACAGTTTATTCACTATAGTTTTAAAAAAATGGTAATAAAATATGACAAGATCTCAGAGTTAAACTGTGTCAGAAAAAATTAATAACACTTAAGCAAAACATGGTCATGTCAAAGTGTCTGAATAATTTTTGGTTCCAAATATTTATCAATTTTACTGGTAGTCCACTGTATGAAGAATTTTTGGGTATAATATGTCACAGTTTACTTTATTTTGCTATCCTCACTTACATAAATGAACTAGTGTCCTGCACCCACTAGTAAAAAATATCAAAAATGTCTGAATAATTTTTGGTTTGACTGTATATCAGATACAGTACATGGCAAATTTTCTCAAGGAAAAAAATCTCAACTAATGCTGTAAACTATACAGGGAGACATTATAGTACTACATTACTATAATATTGAAGGTTAATATTAACTGATTTGTATACAAACACTTAAATTACACACAAGAAAGTTTTTTTTATAATAATAAAGTTATAATACTAACTTTATAGTTAGATAATTATTAGGGATGCACTGAAATTAAAAATTCGGTCGATACTGATAACCGATATTTCTTCATATTTGAAAGCCGATAACCAATATATTGGCCGATAAATCTAAATCCAAATTTTTATATAATTTTTGAGAGTCTGATTACAAAAACAAAAGTCTCACCATTAAAAGCCATGTGCCAAGCACACAATTATAATGTTCTCATTATAATTTTATGTAGCCTATATGACAGACTTGCGCTGTACTTAACTGTATTTTCCTTTTTGAAGTGATTTCAATCATATTTCAAGCAATTCAAAACCATAATGGTGAAAAAGAACATAATGGTGGACAGTGTGCATCTGAAGTGTCTCAATATAATAATCCATTATTTATTGGCTTTAATATATCGGCCAAACTTTCTTATTGTAAAAATGAACAAATATCGGCCAATACCGATATGATGGCCGATATATCGTGCATACCTAATAATTATGTTTCTACTCTAATTTGTTTTTTGAAATATAAACATTTAAATGGTGGTTGTCCTAAAAACTTTAATAAAACGGATTTATTAAAACATACATTACTGAAGAACAGTAAAATGAATGTGTAATTCGGTGCATATATTTCGAAAAAATGCTCCTCTCTAGAGTTCTTTTTTAAAACCTGACTAACGAGTTTATGGTCACCGAATGGCTTTTCTGAGGTAAATAAAACATTGTGGCATTGTTACAACCTGTTTTATTGACGTCTTTCTGTGGTTGAAACACTGATTGAGCGATTAAATGAGACATGATACGGATTTCAGTAAGTTGTACTGTATCTTTTAACATACCTTTTGATGTTCATTCATGTTTATTTCTTGCTGTATCTAGTAGTAAAGCGGAAAGGATGATCAGTTCATGTATGCTCCTCGCTGCCGCTTGGCTTGATTCGTGTTATAGAGTGCCAAAATGGTATTTATTTTTTTAAATTTCATAATAAAATGGTCAGAATTTGAAATCTGAGACTTTGTTTTTATATCAAAAGCATCAAAGCACAGAGCTTATTGCGATTTACTGGATGGGATGTGCTCTACAATGTTCTGTTCATTTATCAGCTGAAAACAGAAAGATTGAATCTTAGGATTTGAGATATCGGTTCATAAAAATAAGAATCGATTAAAATCAAGAAATCAATATTTTTTTACCCAGCCCTACTTATTAATAACATGCACTAGTATCTATACATCAATACAGTCATGTCGAACGATGTGATTTTAATGCTTCGTGTCTCAGTGAGCACAGACAGGGAAGGATGTGTTCGTAGGAGATCCCACAGTGGCATCAGGCCAGCGGAACAGCCGGTTCCTTGACTGTGCAGCTTTCCCAGACACCTGTCACCAAGCAGTCCCTATTCATGTGTGCTGTAATGGGAGACCACTAGCAGACTGGGCCTGTGCCCTGCAGGGTTACAGTCCTTAGTGGTATTTGGAAAGCGAGAACTTCAATCACTTTTGTCACTTCAAAAGAGAAATATAAGTTTAAGCACAAGAATATTCAAATATTGATCAAAAATTGGTCAAATTCTGTTCATGTAAGCTGCCGTCAATAATTGCCCTCTAAAGCCAGTACTATAGAAATCTGAAGAGAAAAATCATGTTCTTTTGGTGTAATTTCTTTTGCAAGCATGTTTTCCATTGTTGTTTCATTGGTACTTACATTCATGCAAGTCACCTGAAATTCCTGGTTTGTTTCAGTGTGAAAGTGTGATGTCAGCAATTTAGTATTATAGACTTATTAATCAAAGGGAATTTTATATGTGCACTGTAGGCAATGCATAGTTAATGAAGACGGCTCATACCTGCTTTATAAAGAGGACTGTTTGTACTATGAAAGTAATAGAGGCGAAATTATAGTTTTTATTATCATTTTATGCCAGACTCATGGTGTGTTTTATGATTTTTCAGAAAGGAGATGGCCAGTGCTGTTTGATTCTTCTATTTAGCGACTTTGGCTGTTGGTACAGCCTTTTAAATATATTTAGCCAGGGAAAGACTTGGAAATGAAACCTAAAAAAATTTTTTGCAACTTTTGCAATGTTTAGTTACACAGGAAGGGCTCTTATCAAGGATTTATTCTCTTTCTTGTAAACATGACAAAGTGTATGTATATATATATATATATATATATATATATATATATATATTATAAATGTATGTATGTATGGGTCATATTTTTGTGTCCAAGTGCATTATTTCCTTTTACAATAATTCATGACATATATCACTTTATTCTATTAATCCTTTTTTAGTTTGAATTCAATTTTTAGTACATTTTATTTTTATTATTTTACATTATTTTAGGTTTTGTTATCTTAAACCCCCAAAATGTCAGGTGGTGCAACTGTCCGAACAAATGAACAGACTTAAGAAAAGTATTTAAAATGATGTCTTAATGATAAAAAATTAAAAACTAAATACTGTGACATAATTTTACGTTTGGAACCTTTCATATAAACTAATCATATAAATATCAGTATTTTTAACACTGTTGAGATAATTGAAAAACTTTTGTCCAGCAATTTGTATATTCTCAATCTCAAATGTCAGGGTGGTACAACTGCAAACATGGCTCTTTTATTATGAATTGACAAGGTAATAACAGTAAACAGAGGACCCACACTGATCCTTGTGGCAG
Source organism: Ctenopharyngodon idella (assembly GCF_019924925.1). Taxonomy (NCBI): domain Eukaryota; kingdom Metazoa; phylum Chordata; class Actinopteri; order Cypriniformes; family Xenocyprididae; genus Ctenopharyngodon; species Ctenopharyngodon idella. The sequence continues at coordinate 18,217,096 of NC_067240.1, read as the reverse complement.
ATTGAAAAGGTTTGTAGATCTCTCTCAAATACTGGTAAAAAACTGCTAATTTCAAGTATGGGTAGGTTGGTACACTCTCCATGTCAGGTGGTACGACTACAGTATATAAATACAACTATTTGGTTATACCACCTGACATACTTTTTTAAACACATTGTTCATGACTCAAAGATATGCATTACATCAGTTTTCAAAAAAGAATTATAAAAAAACACCTTTTTTGAAGCTTTATTTGTCAATTTTATATATATATATATATATATATATATATATATATATATATATATATATATATATATATATATATATATTGCCTACATACAAATGGTGGCACTCTACCCTCACGGTGGCATGGTTGTCAAGTTTACCGACACAGCCTTAATTGTCCTGAATTAAGAACAACCAAATGTGTCACTTAGTGTTTAGGTACGTTTATTTAGGGGTCATAATCATGAGGAATCACATTTTCCTTGAGTCAAAAGCGTACATGACAATTAATAATTCAAAAACATCTGAAGAGTTCAAAAAGACCAAATAATTTTAAAGGGTAAGAGAAAATCTCTTGAAGAACAAAATATGAATGTTTTTAACTAAATAAACTTGAATAATATTGTATGTTACTTTTTTTAATCATATGTAAAATAATAAAATTGATTTAATATCTAATTATTATTTATTTATTTGACTTCTGTGTCCCAGGTGAGGACGTCATCATGGTTCCTGAGTGAGACCGGGCGAGCAGCGTGTCCTGGATGTTTGGTGGACAGTGCTTCAGTTTTATCTAGTGTACATCAGCCTCTTTCCCCACCTTTCCTTCCTCCTCCAATTTGCCATGCCATGGTTTCGTTAAATCTTAATCAACAGCATTGTCCCAGCATCAACAACGACCACTGGACAGCAAACTGGTAAAGCTTGTGTTTTAGATACCAGCACAGTATGATTTAATTAAGATGTGTAGGCTCAATCAAGCTCTCCAAAATATCTGCCTATTAATGCAATTAATCTTTTCTTTTTCTTCTTTCAGTCTCTACTTCATCGTCAGAGCCCCGAAACCAGCCGGCCCACAGATGGATTGATGCCTGGTATGTAAATTATCTGACTTATCTGACCTCTTTTGAGTATCTGGAGCATTGATCTATCACTTTAAATAGCTCCTTAATTTGAAGCGCAGAGTTTCTTGGCTATTATGAGTTTCAAGTGAGCATAAAACCCCCTGTAAGTCTAACAACTTAAAGGGACAGTTCACTCAAAAATGAAAATTATCCCAAAATTTACTCTCCCTCAATCCATCCTAGGTGTATATGTGTATATCAAACACAATGGGAGTTACATTAAAAAATATTCTGGCTCTAATTAGTAATTACAGTTAAGCTAGTGATTACAGTTTATAAAGCAATCCAAATTATGGATATTTTTCTTACAAAAACACATTGCTTCGCTTCAGAAGGCCTTTATTTTTAGTGTATATGCTATACAAGTATAGATATGTTTGCACAACTGTCAGTGGGAAGGACTCTTTACATTATTTTCATGTGATAGCGATGAAGAAACATGGAGTAATGTGAAGAATCATGGAGTAATGTTACAGATTGAAACGTGTTCCAAACAAGTAATGTTTGGCAGTTTGGCAGTTTTAAGTGCTTCTCAAACACCTCATTTAGCAACGCGACTAAGTCGACCAGTCCACGAAAAATGCCAGTGTAGCTTGAGCCTTTACTCTCATCTCTTTGCCTCTCAAGGCTAATTCGAACGGGCCACAAAATTTCACACAGTTGATAAGACGGCCTACAATGTGGCAGTTCTTACTAACCTTGTCGTTGTAGCTATCCGGTAGCTGTCGTACAAATGTGTGGCAATTTTGACTATCCTGAAAGCCACCAATTTTAGGGAAATGTCCATATGCATCTTTGCTGCTTCATGCTTTATCATCTGAATTTGAATAGTTGGCTAGCTGTCCCAACTCTGTCTCTTTATTCATCACATTTAATAATGATATTAAAGTAGTTTTTTATTTTTTATTTTTCTTGTTTGTCAAATTCAAAATTGTTTTAAAACATTATTGAATGTCACTTCAGCTTAAAGTTTATTCATAGAGGTATGTTTGTTCCCACCAATCGCTGCACAAGTTAAGGTTACATATGATGACAAAAGCATGTTAGTGCTAGCCCTCCCAAAAACCATAAAGATTGCATTGCAGTGCCTGCAGTTGGAAAACAAAATTTTTTTTGTATGGAAGTCTATGAGAACACATAAACACGATTCCTGGCCAGAGTGAAGTTGCCCAAAAAGGGGCGGTACTTAACAGAACGTGATTTTACACTGTTTGTTCTTCCTCTGGATATATATAGTCCAAACAGTCTAGAACAGTGACAGCTAGCTTAACACTGTGGTTGAATGTGATATAAAAAAAAAACCCTTTCCTTTTCGCACTTTGGTGGTGTCACTTTATCGCTCTAACAAAGAAACCGCCCCTGAATGAGGCTGTAAAAACAGACTAGTAAGTAAATGAGTTTACCTGTTTGGTGTAATGATGTTTAATGACCCTGACATCCTCTGTAGTACCATTTAGCCACTTGTTAGCAATCTGCTTTTTTAAGACAAGTAAAAGTGTTCAAAAGATCACAAGAAGTTATTACTGATGTATTTTATGTCATAGAAAAAAAACATGAAAATATCTTGAGCTTATCTTAACCACAAACCTTATTTCAGACATTCAAAGAAGAAGTGCTAAAATGCTGACTCAATTTTGGGTTTTGGGCCTACAAAAACACATCATCCCTGCAGCACTCTATAAAGACTTTGTCATAGTAATGTCTTCCAAATGTCACAATTGATGTTGAGGAGCACAGAAGGGTACTAACTCATAAAACTATGTCCAACCTCTTTCAGAGAGCAGTTACTGGCAGCTCTGCCCTCCGTCGAAGGCCAGCCTGCAGGGGGTGCTCAGCTCCAGCTTCCCCCCCGGCCCCGTGCCCCTGGGTCCTCCAGAAAGCCACCTGCCGGAGGGGGATGCCCTGAACCGTCCGCTCGCCCCTAGCACCTCTGTGACGGACCTGTCTTTTCCCGGGCCTCCCCCTCCCCCCCCGCCACCCCCCAAACGCCACTGTCGTTCGCTGTCTGTACCAGAGGACCTTTCACGCTGCCGGTACACCTGGCGGCCGAGCGCCTCCAAGGTCTGGACACCAGTGAACCGCCGATGCCACAGTGGAGGGGGCGCGGGGGGGCCGTGTCCACTGCGTGCCCCCAGCTCCTCGCTAAACTCCTCGCTGCATTCTTCTTCCAGCCCCACCTTTTTCAGTCTGGCCCTTTCCCCAGATTCCCCACTGCCGTGGACTTTCCCCTGGGACCCGAGTGACGGTGCTGGAGGCGGCGCCTGCTGCTGCTTCTTCCCCTCGCCATCCTCATGCTCCTCCTCTCCTTCGCCACTCCACCCGCCGCCTCCTCCACAGAGGCGCTTTTCCCTCTCTCCTGTCCTCATCCGAGAAGCTGCCGCCCAGTTCCTGCCGCCACCTCCGGTGCCCCCACAAATCACGTCTCACCCTCCAGCGGTGCCCGCCTCGCCCTCGTCCGCCTGCAGCACTCCGTCTTCGGTGCGCCGTGCTCTTCCTCCTCAACTTCCACGGTGCCATTCTCAGCCCTGCGACCTTCTTCTGCTCAAACCTGGCCTAAAACGCCGCAGGGACCCGGACAGACCATGTGCACGGCCTGTGCTAGACTTCGCCAAAATGACACAGGTATGTGTTAGTACAGTTACTACAGCTACTGTTACTAAAAATATCTTATTTTGAAATGGCACATCTGACAGTAATGTTTTTTTCTGAGGAGGAAAAGGTGGCAGTCGAAAGTAGGGCTGGGTATTGATACAGATTTCCTGCTTCTGTTTTATTTGATTAAGTTCCTGTTCACAAGCTCTTGATTCAGACCTTACAGATTTAATAATCCCCCTCAAAACAAATGTCTAACTTCAACTGACAAATAACTGACAAATTGTTTAAAAAAAAAAAAAATCGTATCCACCTTATTCCTACGCCCCATAACGCTTTGCACGAATTATGGGTGTAACTACCATTAAGCTGTAAGCAATCAGTGAAAGGCTCGCTCTATTAATGCAATAATTTGTTTTTTTTAAAGGGTTAGTTCACCCAAAAATGAAAATTGTCATTAATTACTCATGTCGTTCTACACCCGTAAGACCTTCGTTCATCTTCGTAACAAAAATTAAGATATTTTTAATGAAATCCGAGAGGTATATGACATGTCCATAGATAGCAATATAACCAACACTTTCAAGGTCCAGAAAGGTACTAAAGACATCGTTAAAACAGTCAAAGTGACTACAGTGGTTCAACCTTAATTTTATGAAGCGACGAGAATACTTTTTGTGCTCAAAAACAAAACAAAAATAACTTTATTCAACAATCTCTTCTCTTCCCTGTCATTATCCTTATGTTGTTTACATCCAGTGCTTCCAGGTTCTATGTCAGAACGCCGACTCATTATTGGCCGGCTCCTGCGTCAGCATCACACGCGTCGTGCTGCTCACGTGACCAGCTTTGGCCAATACTGAGACGGCTTTTTGAGGTAAACATGGAAGCCTTCACTGTGCTTACTGCTGCAGTTACGTAAGGATAACGACAGGGAAGAGATTATTGAATAAAGTTTTTTTTTTTTTTTTTTTTGCTCACAAAAAGTATTCTTGTCGCTTCATAACATTAAGGTTGAACCACTGTAGTCACGTTGACTGTTTTAATGATGTCTTTAGTACCTTTCTGGACCTTGAAAGTGTTGGTTAAGTTGCTGTCTATGGACGAGTCATATACCTCTCAGATTTCATCAAAAAGATCTTAATTTGTGTTCCGAAGATGAACGAAGGTCTTACAGGTGTGGAATGACATGAGGGTGAGTAATTAATGACAGAAATTTCATTTTTGGGTGAACTAACCCTTTAAACAGGGTACAATGAGATGACATTATTCTACTTGCCCATCAACCATCGAACATTAAAAGTACATTTAAAAGTGTAAAAGCATCAACAAGGTAATTTCAACAGACCATGAATAATCCCAAAAGTGCGATTCTTTCCACAGCAATAACAGACGGGTTAAATATCACTGTAGTAATATATATCTGTATTATGTAACATACCTTTCCTTAATCAAAAATGTTCATTAACTATAGCTTTGCGTGATTTCCATCATTTTGACAGATCATAAATTGTATTTACCTGTGAAAACAAACCTAGAAACAGACATAAGGATTTGATGAGGGAAAAAAACGAGAGATTCTTCATGCATTCCAGTGAATAATTATTGGGATATCATAAATTATATCGGGAGAACAGACCACAAATGTGCTGTATATGTTGTCCTTTTTCATACTATTAAAGTGGAATGCAAAGGAAAAAAAGAAAATAATCCTGAGGAAAAGAAAGCAGCGACTGAAAAGAGCTCTTGCCATAGTTATTCTTGTTATAACATCATGTTAAAATACTGAGCGTTACGTTATTCTCATGATGTCAGAAAATAAAACATGAAGGAAAATTGACCGCTCATTCACAGTCAAACTGACACATAAGCTTTATTTGTAGGGCAAACTTATGATTGAAATGATTCGTTTCAGTCTTTTTGAATGGAAGTTCCCCAAACCGGAAGTGCCACCCATAATTCAAAAAAGACAGTAGTCTCATCAGGAATAAGGTGGATAACCCTCATCAGCTTGACTTATGAATATTAATATGAATATTAATTAGGTGCTGTAACATATGCCCAGTAATCCTTATTAAAAAGTTAGGTAAGTGGGTGCTAGCTATAGTAGCTTAAAGGGTTAGTTCACCCAAAAATGAAAATTCTGTCATTTATTACTCACCCTCATGCCGTTCCACACCCGTAAGACCTTCGTTCATCTTCGGAACAGAAATTAAGATATTTTTGTTGAAATCCGATGGCTCAGTGAGGTCTGCATAGCCAGCAATGACATTTCCTCTCTCAAGATCCATTAATGTACTAAAAACATATTTAAATCAGTTTTTCATGTGAGTACAGTGGTTCAATATTAATATTATAAAGTGACAAGAATATTTTTGGTGCGCCAAAAAAACAAAATAAAGACTTACATAGTGATGGCCGATTTCAAAACACTGCTTCATTAAGCTTCGGAGCATTAGGAATCTTTTGTGTCGAACCACTGTACTCACATGAACTGATTTAAATATGTTTTTAGTACATTAATGGATCTTGAGAGAGGAAATGTCATTGCTGGCTATGCAGGCTTCACTGAGCCATCGGATTTCAACAAAAATATCTTTATTTGCGTTCTGAAGATTAACGAAGGCCTTACGGGTGTGGAACGGCATGAGGGTGAGTAATAAATGACATTATTTTCATTTTTGGGTGAACTAACCCTTTAACACTAATGTAATGTGTTAGTTCAGTTCACAGCAGAAACAAAGTGGCATCTGCATGGAACCTAAAACTCTTAAAAATATATGATTGTGTTCCAAAAAGTAATTTTATAAATCTCTTAAATTATTGCTTTGTTGTCACTAAGCTGAAGTAACATCATTATTTATCCCTTCATTTTCAGACTCGAAGCACAGACCCTCTTAGTTATATGGAACGTGGCCGATTGGCCTGTGGGGGTGATGTCTGTATGGGCCTTGAGCCTTTTTTTGGAGACTTCAGAGGCTCATGTTCACCAGCTGAAGGCCTGGGTAGGACAAGTATTGGGCCGTTAAGTGAAAGTGACGAGGAGGAGGAGAGAGAGGAGGAGGACCCTGAAGAGCGTGACGGAGGACAAACTAGCGTGTTTGAAAGGGATTGTACTGAACTAGATCTCACCCTCATTGAGGAGAACTGAAAGTTATCTGGGGAAGATCTCCTTTCCCCCCCTCACCTCCACCGCCAGCATTCAGCTCTGCACCACCTGCTACCTTACACTGGCAGGCCTCTCAGGAACCCTGCTGCCCTCGCACGAGGCGCGCAGGCGTAGACGCCCATTAATGAAGACATGCCGACTACTATCATATGCAGGCAGTCACAGACGCTGACCCATCAACATTGTACATTCCAGAATGAGTTTGCTAAGACAGTCTGAAGGATGCAAATATTTCAAAAAGGTTTTATGTGTATCGGACGTCCTCTTAGAATTCATCTTCAAACTGACAGAACGTAACTGGAGGCGAAAAGCTTCCCGCTTCTTTCTTTTCTTGTCTTTCCTCTTGACTTCTTTTGATAGTAAGAATAGACTTTCTTGGATGATGGTTATAAATATCAGTGTTTTGTTCAGTTGAAATATAAAAGGGCAGTATGACATAGCAGTATTTACTCTGCAGACCTTTATACTTCCTGACGAAGGTCCATCTAATTCAACATAAGCCTTAAGATGCCTGTTTTTTTTCTTCCTCTTAATCAAAAGATTCCTCAAGGAAATTAATTGTGTACTGTAGCTGTTGTTCTGTTTTTTTTTTCTTCTTTTTTTTCCTGCAGACTTTTTTTTTTTTTTTTAATCTGTACAATGCATTCCTCTAAAACTGAAATGTGTATACATTTATTAATGCACTGTATTTGGGACATTTAGAAAGAAACAATGAAAGCAACCACTGTATTCTGAAGGCACATTGTTATACTGTATTGTACAGCGAGTATTTGTTCAAATAAGTTGTGTAAAGATGGTAGCTTGAAGGTTGGAGACAGGCTATTTCTGTCATTTAGAGTTTTTTTTTTTTTTATTGTATGTGTGATCAATTCAGACTCAGTTTATGTAAAAATAAAGTTTATTTGAAATTACAGTGAGTTGACATACCCAAATGAGTTGTGTAAAACTGAAATAATTAACACCATGATAGCAAAATGATAGAAGTAAATGAGTGATTCTGTTGGGCTTTCCTTTTTCAAAATTCAAGATTTTGTTGCTTTCTCCCTCATTTAAAATTAATCTTTGCTGTTTGTTTGCACACTGGCAATATTACATAAATACAAGTAAAAAATGTTTTTTTTATTTTTTTTATTTAAATTGACTCACTGCAATCTCCTGGATGTTATAAAATGGAATGTCACATGCCTTTTGATGGTAAATTTCCCACTGAGGTACGTTGTATGTTATGCAAGTTGAAACACATTTCGTTTAGTGTAAGTCTTTAACTCAGTTATTTTTAGTGTTTCATTTATATCACATATTTTTCAATTGATATTTATTTGTATAGTGCTTTTACAATACATATTGTTTCAAAGCATCTTTACAGAAAACTTATGTTTCTAGTTACAATTAAGAGTATTATGTTATCTACGGTGGCCCATTGCTGCCACATAATATTTTTTCCACTCATTTATAACGAGATTATGTCGTTAAAACGACGTTTTCTCGTAATAACGAGATATGTCGTTAAAACGACCTATTTTGTACGTGACAGTGCCTTTATCATACTTCCGCGTTCAAAACGAAAAGCAGGAGTAAATAGCGTAAAATACCTTTCGATGCCTGTATTAATGGCAGTGGCCATAGCACGAGATTGTGATTTGGTGTACAGTTAATCACAGATACTTCATTTAACCCAAGCTTTCTCAAACTTATAAGGTAGAACATTTTCCAAGAACCCCTTACAATTAGCCTAGCCTTTAACAGTAAACCCAAAGTCGGTTTTTGTTGGAGTAATGAACACAATATAATTGTTTTATTTCTATATTTATATTTATTTTTTGAGATAAAAAAAAAATCGCATTAGTGTATCAGTCGCATTTTATTATTACATTAAAATAATGTAGGTAAAATACCAGCAAAAACTAAACGTTTAGAAACATTAGGCAATAAACATGTATTTTAGGCTATTTCCACAACAAATCCTGTAAATTTAACCGTATTCAGTCAATACAAAACAAGAATGAAAATATAAGTATAAAATAAACAAATTATAGTAGCATTCATTACAAACAATATTTTTTTAAAGCGAAATTAATTTATTTAAAGCGAAACTGAAACCGTCGTCGGGCTCGCGTATCAAATGAATGAGAGTATAAACCATAGACTAAAAAAATGGTATAAACCCTTCAATTTAAACGTGTTTATGTGAATATCTTTTATATATAGTAGTTCTGTTGTGTTTGTTTTATGTTTGTTTGAGAACAGACATTACTTTTTTCCTCACTGGAATTCCTGCACAACTTGCAATATTATAAAACAACATTCGAAAGCAATAAATACTACATTAAGCAATTCTAAGATGACATTCTACGCGTTTATCGTTTTATTTATTTATTAAACAGACTTCAACAGCAACACAATTCCGTTTACTAAAGTCTGTCAATCATCATTAGAGCGCCACCCTCAGGATAATTAACGCAAGGACATTAGAATTCTGCCAAAAGTGTGTCTGTGTTCAGCGATTAGAATATAAATCTTACAAAAATGGTAACTAGCATATGTATTAAAGAAACGTCAAAATGAAGTTTGTAACTATTCAATAATGTGTTCAGATTTCTCTGCTCATGCACGCGACTTCAGGTGTCCATGCGTGCGAATGCGTGATTCGAATTTTAGTCGCTATAGCGACGCGTGTTATGAATCCTGACTGCACATGTTTACACTTGAACCGATCGCTATATGTTGATTGAGAGACGAGGCGAATTCAGAGACTTTGGCAGAATATTTTCTGTGCTGATCTTGCGATTTTGAAGCTGTTCGGAGGATTTCAGAGAGGAGACTTTTATTCTAGAAGAAGATCGGAGGATATATCCTTTACATAAAGTTTAATTTTTTGAAGGAGTTCATATTATTTCTAAGGACAGTTTTATTTTATTGTTCTTTTCTTATTATAAAAGGAGTTTTGAGTTTTATTTTATTTTTATTTTATTTTTTTGGAGGGGATTTCTTAGGAGGGGGGGGGGGATTTCTTAGGAGAATTGTATTTTATTCTGTTTTTTGTATTGTATGTTGTATTGTTTTATTTCAGTTTACAGGAGGATATCGATGGCTCACATGAGTGAAAGAGGAGGTGAGTGCTTTAGGTTTTCATTGTTTATGGTATGTTATGGTATGATGTTGTACAATGATTGACTAAATATGAAGAAACTTGTGTCAGGTAACCCATTTGATCCCCCAATTTTCCCAGCTAAGTGATCACATGTATTTGATTCTTATTCCTTGCATATGAAATAAACTTTTCAATTTGAGTAACTATAGTAACAATTTGTAATTGACCACTGACATTGATTATTGATTATTATTAAAACATTTGGTTTGGAGACCCGGTTCTGATGACCGTGATCAGGATCCGCTGCCAGACTCGACCCAGACACAGAGAGGGCCAGGAGCTTCCTGGATATTTAACACCTCTGTCTTCTGATTTGGCTGTTTCTGTGTCCTCAGGTCAGGATCACCGGAGGAGGGAGTGGCAGAGCGGCAGCCAGCAGAGGCCAGATGATGGACGTCCGTCCACTTCATCTAAACTCTCTCGCAGAGGTCAGAATTGGCTTTTAATAAAGAAATTATGGCTCAGTTTCTGTTTCTATATTCAATGGCTGAACTGTTTCCACAGATTCCCTCTCTGAGGACAATGTTGTGAGGCGGTTCAGCAGAGAGTCCATCAGCCTTAGCAGCAGAGGCTCGTACAGCGTCGAATGGAGGTGGAGTGGTGATATTTCGGACAGCCCAAGCGAACAGGAGAGTTGCAGCAGCATCTGTTTGTCCAGGTCCGACAGCCTCGAAGGGTGGACGTGCCCTCCGCTGCCAGGTCAAGTTCCTCTTGAGCCACCAGAGACTTCACATGGCCGAACTGCTCCGGGAGCCAGGGAATCTTCTCCTGTGACCAAGAGCTCAACAGGTGAGGCTGAAATAAGGCTGGGCCTTATTTTTTTTTTTAGAAATAGTTTAATTGGACGTTTGTCTAACATTTTCAGAACATTTAGAGAACATTCAAAAGTAACTTTCCCATAATGCAAAATTATAAAATAGAATGTTCCTTTAAAAAAGAAAAAACATTTTTGAAACATTGAAAAAACTGAACGTTTTGAACATTCAGGGAATATTTAGAAATAACGCTGAAGTCATTTTCTAATCGTTGTGTTTTCAATTGTTTTTCTTCATTTCAGAAAAACCTACAGAATGCAGGAAGAGGAAAGGATTTGGTTCTTTCTGGAAGAGGCTATGGAAGGCTCTGAAGCTTCCTTTCTGCTGCTGTTTCCACTGCAGTTCTGTGGATGTTGTGGAGCCTTTTGTCCCTCCATCAGATCTGGAGTCTGAGATTGATCCTGAGCCGTCATCACCTGCACCAGATCACTCCGGCGTCAAGCCATATAATGGTAAATCACCAGTCATTATTTCTCCAACATTATTTTAAACAGTATTGTCATCTTGTTTTCCACTAAAAATATCTTAAGGCTCATTTTCACAGAGTATTAATATTATTTTCTCGACACAACCAGCACTGATATTCTTTTAAATAAAACAATGGATCTAACAAGCTCATATTTCTCCTATTTTTCTGTTCATTTTTCAGAGTCCTTTGAGTCTCTCTACTACGTGGGAAAGATGATCGGATCCGGAACATTTGGCAGTGTGTTCGAGGGAACACGCAAATTTGATGGCAAAAAGGTAAATCTTACTGAATTGTACAAACATTTTGCTCTAGCATGCATCAAAACATATTTAAAAAACAATTATAGATGATTTAATACTTAGTGCAAGAATTGAATACTGTTACTGTTATCGAAAGTTTTTACTTTATTCTTTTTTTTTGCAGGTTGCCATCAAACGGATGCGCAAGTTTGACAACTTTCTTTATCTTGATATCGTAAGTTGGCCAAAACCTGAATATGTATTTAGTTGTTTAAGTGCAGATTACTGTAGTTAATACACGCGTAGGAAGCATTAGGTGCAAATGTGATTGACAAATAAGCCTAGAGGCACCAAATAACTTTGAGCTGAAAAGGCTCTTTTGAACGTATCTAAAAAGATCAAAGTAAAGTACATGTAAAAATGATATGTTTTCTTCAGATTTTTACCCAGCTGACCTTCTGTCTACTACTTTTCTCTAGCCTGGGCATCCTGAACCTCTCATTACAGAAGTGGCGCTGCTGCTAATGATGAGGCGAGAACCCATAAGCCCCTACGTCATTCAACTCTACGAGTGGTTCGAACACCCTCGAAAATTCACTCTGGTTATGGAGTACCCCGAACCCTGCGAGAGCTTGCTGGACTTCATCGATCGCAATCCTCAGCTGGATGAAACAATAGCTCGGGTCTTCATGCGTCAGGCTGTGCTGGCAGCACAACACTGCATCGAGCATGATGTTTTCCACAATGACATTCATGCGGACAATTTCCTGTTGAAGCACACGTTAGAGATCAAGCTGATAGACTTTGGCTGCGGTCAGCTATTTAGTAGCGATGGCTACGAGAGCGACGTATACGTTGGTGAGCATTTTGGGAGTGTGGAAACCTGAATGTAGTGACTTACTAATGATTTGATGCTTTAAAAAATCTCAACAATATGCAAATGTCTTGCTTACAGGAATACAGGATCACTGCCCACCTGAAGTCTTCACAGATCCTCGATTCCACGCCGTCCCAGCAAATGTCTGGGCTCTAGGAGTGATGTTGTATAAGATGCTGAACGCTTGTCCTCCTTTTCGCAACAGAAGGGAAATCACACAAGCCAAAGTTACATTTCAGAGCTCCAACTTATCCAAAGGTGAGTGAATAATATTGATAACATTGATAAACACACACACATAAAGCAAACACTCTGTACAGAAACAGTTAAAGGTGAAGTATGGAAGACTTTTATATATAGCTCAACGTATAGTGAAGAAACTACATACTTCACTTTTAAAAGAAAGATTAGGAACATTCTACATTATATTAATCATGTTTTAGATGCTGTTTTCATACATGCCATGTCACATGGTCATGACTAACCAGCTCTCTCCTTATTAAAATTTGTACAGAATGCAGTGATCTGATTAGCCAGTGCCTCGCCCGGGATCCAACTAAACGGCCGACGTTAGAGCAGATGTTACAACATAAATGGATTAGGAATGATCTAGATTGAAGAAGTTCAGGAGATTCACTCGATCAGGGATTTCAGGTGTGAGGAAGTGTAACAGACAGAGTAGGATTATCATCATTTGTCTTCAATTCTGGATTATTTGTAGTGAGATTTTCAAATTTGTGTTCATTGTAATGTTCTTGTTATAGTCAAGTCCAGTCACCTTCATTATAATTGAATATATTTCAAATAACAGAATCAGTGATGCAAACAGAATTTAATTCTGTTGTAAATCAGCTCTAAAATATCATTCATGAGTTGACTTGTTCATATAATCTTTGTATTGGATAGGAAACAACTTGAGCTCGAGACTTGACCCGAAGCCTGAAGTCCAACTCCAACCTGACTGGGAACTCAGAGCCTGTCCACGTCTGAACAAGAACACGAGAGACTGCAAGACTGGGAAGAAGTCATCATGTCATCACAGCCACATTTGCTTCGTTTTAAAAATTATTTAACTTTGTTGTTTTTTTTTAAAGTCAAGACAAGTCATCTTTATTTATATAGCGCCTTATATATGACCAATCTGTATATATGACCCCTTTGAATAAATGCTTTCAGTGAATACAAAAGAAGAAATGCTGTTAAACAGTCTTGGCCTATGAGAAGTGAAAAGGCAATGACCTATTTTTGTGCTTCCCCCCAAAAAACTGTAAATATGTAAATAAAAATCTACATGGTTGCAAACTTCAGTGCATTGTAGAGTCTGTCTAAAACATAACCCTACAATAAATGAGACTAGAGCCTGTGGACAATAAAAATAATTTTGTGCATGACACCCCCATTGATTATTTAGGTTAAAGAAGATATTGATGTACTATTAGAAAGATTTAGGTCAATCTTGAAGCTTATAGAAATAGTTAAATAAAACAAATAAAAGGTTTTGTCATGAAACTCTCGATAGTGCGGGCTGATAGGTCCTTAACTCAATCTGTTTGTAATCACATCAATGGTCTTGTTCGCGATGCGCAGACTGATCTGCGTAAAAAAAAATCAAAGTACCGCGAGAGTGATTCATAAGCATAAGGAGTCGTATGCTCTCCAAACACTCTCGCGGTACTTTGATGTCATACACCGATGAATCTGCGCAGAGCCGATGTATCTCGAACAAGCCTATTCTCTTTAGGCCACATCGGATTTTCTAGACTATTTTAAGTCTTAAAGTGAGCAGGATATATTAAAATGTAGCACAAGGATTCGGCAGGCATGTATTCATGATACAAAGTGGGGCAGCCGGTCTCGGAGCCCTCCCTAGCTCTACAGCGCCCCACAAATTTCCAATGTAAATCTGTGGTGAGAAATGGAACTGCAGCGCGCTCTCAGAGAGGCACTGGGACAGATTTCTGGTTGCCCCGCTTATTTTTAAAGTTAGGTAAACACAACTCCAGACAAGACGTTATCAGTCTGCTTCAGATATGTGTCTGCATCAGGTCAGTAACTGGTTGGCATGTCTGTTCTTCCTATGTGGAGTAGCGTATCAAATTAATGAGAGTATAAACCCTTCAATTTAAACGTGCTCATGTGAATAGCTTTTATATACAGTAGTTCTGTTGTGTTTGTTTTATGTTTGTTTGAGAATATACATTACTTTTTTCCTCACTGGAATTCCTGCATAACTTGCAATATTATAAAACATTATTCTGAAGCAATAAATACTACATTAAGCAATTCTAAGATGACATTCTATGCGTTTCTCGTTTTTTATTTATTTATTTTTATTATTATTAAACTTTGAAAACTACAGAATTCAACAGCAACGCAATTCCGTTTACTAGAGTGTCAATCATCATTAGAGCGCCACCCTCAGGATAATTACCGCAAGGACATGAGAATTCTGTCAAAAGTGTGTCTGATGTGTTCAGCGATTATAAATCTTACAAAAATGGTAACTAGCGCTAAGACCCTGAATCTGCCCTAAACGTCTGGCCAGGAGCCGCTACTGCTCATATGTATTAAAGAAAACGTCAAAATGAAGTTTGTAACTATTCAATAATGTGTTCAGATTTCTCTGCTCATGCACGCGACTTCAGGTGTGCATGCGTGCGAATGCGTGAATCGAATTTTAGTCGCTATAGCGACGCGTGTTATGAATCCTGACTGCACATGTTTACACTTGAACCGATCGCTATATGTTGATTGAGAGACGAGGCGAATTCAGAGACTTTGGCAGAATATTTTCTGTGCTGATCTTGCGATTTTGAAGCTGTTCGGAGGATTTCAGAGAGGAGACTTTTATTCTAGAAGGAGATCGGAGGATATATCCTTTACATAAAGCTTTATTTTTTGAAGGAGTTCATATTATTTCAAGGACAGTTTTATTTTATTGTTCATTTCTTATTATAGAAGGAGTTTGGAGTTTTATTTAATTTTTTATTGTTTTTATTTTTATTTATTTTATTTATTTATTTATTTTGGAGGGGAGTTTCTTAGGAGAATTGTATTTTATTCTGTTTTTGTATTGTATGTTGTATTGTTTTATTTCAGTTTACAGGAGGATATCGATGGCTCACATGAGTGAAAGAGGAGGTGAGTGCTTTAGGTTTTCATTTGTTTATGGTATGTTATGGTATGATGTTGTACAATGATTGACTAAATTAATATGAAGAAACTTGTGTCAGGTAACCCATTTGATCCCCCAATTTTCCCAGCTAAATGATCACATGTATTTGATTCCTATTCCTTGCATATGAAATAAACTTTTCAATTTGAGTAACTATAGTAACAATTTGTAATTGACCACTGACATTGATTATTGATTATTATTAAAACATTTGGTTTGGAGACCCGGTTCTGATGACCGTGATCAGGATCCGCTGCCAGACTCGACCCAGACACAGAGAGGGCCAGGAGCTTCCTGGATATTTAACACCTCTGTCTTCTGATTTGGCTGTTTCTGTGTCCTCAGGTCAGGATCACCGGAGGAGGGAGTGGCAGAGCGGCAGCCAGCAGAGGCCAGATGATGGACGTCCGTCCACTTCATCTAAACTCTCTCGCAGAGGTCAGAATTGGCTTTTAATAAAGAAATTATGGCTCAGTTTCTGTTTCTATATTCAATGGCTGAACTGTTTCCACAGATTCCCTCTCTGAGGACAATGTTGTGAGGCGGTTCAGCAGAGAGTCCATCAGCCTTAGCAGCAGAGGCTCGTACAGCGTCGAATGGAGGTGGAGTGGTGATATTTCGGACAGCCCAAGCGAACAGGAGAGTTGCAGCAGCATCTGTTTGTCCAGGTCCGACAGCCTCGAAGGGTGGACGTGCCCTCCGCTGCCAGGTCAAGTTCCTCTTGAGCCACCAGAGACTTCACATGGCCGAACTGCTCCGGGAGCCAGGGAATCTTCTCCTGTGACCAAGAGCTCAACAGGTGAGGCTGAAATAAGGCTGGGCCTTATTTTTTTTTTTAGAAATAGTTTAATTGGACGTTTGTCTAACATTTTCAGAACATTTAGAGAACATTCAAAAGTAACTTTCCCATAATGCAAAATTATAAAATAGAATGTTCCTTTAAAAAAGAAAAAACATTTTTGAAACATTGAAAAAACTGAACGTTTTGAACATTCAGGGAATATTTAGAAATAACGCTGAAGTCATTTTCTAATCGTTGTGTTTTCAATTGTTTTTCTTCATTTCAGAAAAACCTACAGAATGCAGGAAGAGGAAAGGATTTGGTTCTTTCTGGAAGAGGCTATGGAAGGCTCTGAAGCTTCCTTTCTGCTGCTGTTTCCACTGCAGTTCTGTGGATGTTGTGGAGCCTTTTGTCCCTCCATCAGATCTGGAGTCTGAGATTGATCCTGAGCCGTCATCACCTGCACCAGATCACTCCGGCGTCAAGCCATATAATGGTAAATCACCAGTCATTATTTCTCCAACATTATTTTAAACAGTATTGTCATCTTGTTTTCCACTAAAAATATCTTAAGGCTCATTTTCACAGAGTATTAATATTATTTTCTCGACACAACCAGCACTGATATTCTTTTAAATAAAACAATGGATCTAACAAGCTCATATTTCTCCTATTTTTCTGTTCATTTTTCAGAGTCCTTTGAGTCTCTCTACTACGTGGGAAAGATGATCGGATCCGGAACATTTGGCAGTGTGTTCGAGGGAACACGCAAATTTGATGGCAAAAAGGTAAATCTTACTGAATTGTACAAACATTTTGCTCTAGCATGCATCAAAACATATTTAAAAAACAATTATAGATGATTTAATACTTAGTGCAAGAATTGAATACTGTTACTGTTATCGAAAGTTTTTACTTTATTCTTTTTTTTTGCAGGTTGCCATCAAACGGATGCGCAAGTTTGACAACTTTCTTTATCTTGATATCGTAAGTTGGCCAAAACCTGAATATGTATTTAGTTGTTTAAGTGCAGATTACTGTAGTTAATACACGCGTAGGAAGCATTAGGTGCAAATGTGATTGACAAATAAGCCTAGAGGCACCAAATAACTTTGAGCTGAAAAGGCTCTTTTGAACGTATCTAAAAAGATCAAAGTAAAGTACATGTAAAAATGATATGTTTTCTTCAGATTTTTACCCAGCTGACCTTCTGTCTACTACTTTTCTCTAGCCTGGGCATCCTGAACCTCTCATTACAGAAGTGGCGCTGCTGCTAATGATGAGGCGAGAACCCATAAGCCCCTACGTCATTCAACTCTACGAGTGGTTCGAACACCCTCGAAAATTCACTCTGGTTATGGAGTACCCCGAACCCTGCGAGAGCTTGCTGGACTTCATCGATCGCAATCCTCAGCTGGATGAAACAATAGCTCGGGTCTTCATGCGTCAGGCTGTGCTGGCAGCACAACACTGCATCGAGCATGATGTTTTCCACAATGACATTCATGCGGACAATTTCCTGTTGAAGCACACGTTAGAGATCAAGCTGATAGACTTTGGCTGCGGTCAGCTATTTAGTAGCGATGGCTACGAGAGCGACGTATACGTTGGTGAGCATTTTGGGAGTGTGGAAACCTGAATGTAGTGACTTACTAATGATTTGATGCTTTAAAAAATCTCAACAATATGCAAATGTCTTGCTTACAGGAATACAGGATCACTGCCCACCTGAAGTCTTCACAGATCCTCGATTCCACGCCGTCCCAGCAAATGTCTGGGCTCTAGGAGTGATGTTGTATAAGATGCTGAACGCTTGTCCTCCTTTTCGCAACAGAAGGGAAATCACACAAGCCAAAGTTACATTTCAGAGCTCCAACTTATCCAAAGGTGAGTGAATAATATTGATAACATTGATAAACACACACACATAAAGCAAACACTCTGTACAGAAACAGTTAAAGGTGAAGTATGGAAGACTTTTATATATAGCTCAACGTATAGTGAAGAAACTACATACTTCACTTTTAAAAGAAAGATTAGGAACATTCTACATTATATTAATCATGTTTTAGATGCTGTTTTCATACATGCCATGTCACATGGTCATGACTAACCAGCTCTCTCCTTATTAAAATTTGTACAGAATGCAGTGATCTGATTAGCCAGCGCCTCGCCCGGGATCCAACTAAACGGCCGACGTTAGAGCAGATGTTACAACATAAATGGATTAGGAATGATCTAGATTGAAGAAGTTCAGGAGATTCACTCGATCAGGGATTTCAGGTGTGAGGAAGTGTAACAGACAGAGTAGGATTATCATCATTTGTCTTCAATTCTGGATTATTTGTAGTGAGATTTTCAAATTTGTGTTCATTGTAATGTTCTTGTTATAGTCAAGTCCAGTCACCTTCATTATAATTGAATATATTTCAAATAACAGAATCAGTGATGCAAACAGAATTTAATTCTGTTGTAAATCAGCTCTAAAATATCATTCATGAGTTGACTTGTTCATATAATCTTTGTATTGGATAGGAAACAACTTGAGCTCGAGACTTGACCCGAAGCCTGAAGTCCAACTCCAACCTGACTGGGAACTCAGAGCCTGTCCACGTCTGAACAAGAACACGAGAGACTGCAAGACTGGGAAGAAGTCATCATGTCATCACAGCCACATTTGCTTCATTTTAAAAATCATTTAACTTTGTTGTTTTTTTTTTAAATTCAAGACAAGTCATCTTTATTTATATAGCGCCTTATATATGACCAATCTGTATATATGACCCCTTTGAATAAATGCTTTCAGTGAATACAAAAGAAGAAATGCCTTTAAACAGTCTTGGCCTATGCGAAGTGAAAAGGCAATGACCTATTTTTGTGCTTCCCCCCAAAAAACTGTAAATATGTAAATAAAAATCTACATGGTTGCAAACTTCAGTGCATTGTAGAGTCTGTCTAAAACATAACCCTACAATAAATGAGACTAGAGCCTGTGGACAATAAAAATAATTTTGTGCATGACACCCCCATTGATTATTTAGGTTAAAGAAGATATTGATGTACTATTAGAAAGATTTAGGTCAATCTTGAAGCTTATGGGAATAGTTAAATAAAACAAATAAAAGGTTTTGTCATGAAACTCTCGATGGTGCGGGCTGATAGGTCCTTAACTCAATCTGTTTGTAATCACATCAATGGTCTTGTTCGCGCTGCGCAGACTGATCTGCGTAAAAAAAAATCAAAGTACCGCGAGAGTGATTCATAAGCATAAGGAGTCGTATGCTCTCCAAACACTCTCGCGGTACTTTGATGTCATACGCCGATGAATCTGCGCAGCGCCGATGTATCTCGAACAAGCCTATTCTCTTTAGGCCACATCGGATTTTCTAGATTATTTTAAGTCTTAAAGTGAGCAGGATATATTAAAATGTAGTACAAATACAAATATACAAAGTGATACAAAGTGGGGCAGCCGGTCTCGGAGCCCTCCCTAGCTCTACAGCGCCCCACAAATTTCCAATGTAAATCTGTGGTGAGAAATGGAGCTGCAGCGCGCTCTCAGAGAGGCACTGGGACAGATTTCTGGTTGCCCCGCTTATTTTTAAAGTTAGGTAAACACAACTCCAGACAAGACGTTATCAGTCTGCTTCAGATATGTGTCTGCATCAGGTCAGTAACTAGTTGGCATGTCTGTTCTTCCTATGTGGAGTAGCGTATCAAATTAATGAGAGTATAAACCCTTCAATTTAAACGTGCTCATGTGAATAGCTTTTATATACAGTAGTTCTGTTGTGTTTGTTTTATGTTTGTTTGAGAATATACATTACTTTTTTCCTCACTGGAATTCCTGCATAACTTGCAATATTATAAAACATTATTCTGAAGCAATAAATACTACATTAAGCAATTCTAAGATGACATTCTATGCGTTTCTCGTTTTTTATTTATTTATTTTTATTATTATTAAACTTTGAAAACTACAGAATTCAACAGCAACGCAATTCCGTTTACTAGTGTCAATCATCATTAGAGCGCCACCCTCAGGATAATTACCGCAAGGACATGAGAATTCTGTCAAAAGTGTGTCTGATGTGTTCAGCGATTATAAATCTTACAAAAATGGTAACTAGCGCTAAGACCCTGAATCTGCCCTAAACGTCTGGCCAGGAGCCGCTACTGCTCATATGTATTAAAGAAAACGTCAAAATGAAGTTTGTAACTATTCAATAATGTGTTCAGATTTCTCTGCTCATGCACGCGACTTCAGGTGTGCATGCGTGCGAATGCGTGAATCGAATTTTAGTCGCTATAGCGACGCGTGTTATGAATCCTGACTGCACATGTTTACACTTGAACCGATCGCTATATGTTGATTGAGAGACGAGGCGAATTCAGAGACTTTGGCAGAATATTTTCTGTGCTGATCTTGCGATTTTGAAGCTGTTCGGAGGATTTCAGAGAGGAGACTTTTATTCTAGAAGGAGATCGGAGGATATATACCCTTTACATAAAGCTTTATTTTTTGAAGGAGTTCATATTATTTCAAGGACAGTTTTATTTTATTGTTCATTTCTTATTATAGAAGGAGTTTGGAGTTTTATTTAATTTTTTATTGTTTTTATTTTTATTTATTTATTTATTTATTTATTTATTTTGGAGGGGGGTTTCTTAGGAGAATTGTATTTTATTCTGTTTTTGTATTGTATGTTGTATTGTTTTATTTCAGTTTACAGGAGGATATCGATGGCTCACATGAGTGAAAGAGGAGGTGAGTGCTTTAGGTTTTCATTTGTTTATGGTATGTTATGGTATGATGTTGTACAATGATTGACTAAATTAATATGAAGAAACTTGTGTCAGGTAACCCATTTGATCCCCCAATTTTCCCAGCTAAATGATCACATGTATTTGATTCCTATTCCTTGCATATGAAATAAACTTTTCAATTTGAGTAACTATAGTAACAATTTGTAATTGACCACTGACATTGATTATTGATTATTATTAAAACATTTGGTTTGGAGACCCGGTTCTGATGACCGTGATCAGGATCCGCTGCCAGACTCGACCCAGACACAGAGAGGGCCAGGAGCTTCCTGGATATTTAACACCTCTGTCTTCTGATTTGGCTGTTTCTGTGTCCTCAGGTCAGGATCACCGGAGGAGGGAGTGGCAGAGCGGCAGCCAGCAGAGGCCAGATGATGGACGTCCGTCCACTTCATCTAAACTCTCTCGCAAAGGTCAGAATTGGCTTTTAATAAAGAAATTATGGCTCAGTTTCTGTTTCTATATTCAATGGCTGAACTGTTTCCACAGATTCCCTCTCTGAGGACAATGTAGTGAGGCGGTTCAGCAGAGAGTCCATCAGCCTTAGCAGCAGAGGCTCGTACAGCGTCGAATGGAGGTGGAGTGGTGATATTTCGGACAGCCCAAGCGAACAGGAGAGTTGCAGCAGCATCTGTTTGTCCAGGTCCGACAGCCTCGAAGGGTGGACGTGCCCTCCGCTGCCAGGTCAAGTTCCTCTTGAGCCACCAGAGACTTCACATGGCCGAACTGCTCCGGGAGCCAGGGAATCTTCTCCTGTGACCAAGAGCTCAACAGGTGAGGCTGAAATAAGGCTGGGGCTTATTTTTTTTTTTAGAAATAGTTTAATTGGACGTTTGTCTAACATTTTCAGAACATTTAGAGAACATTCAAAAGTAACTTTCCCGTAATGCAAAATTATAAAATAGAATGTTCCTTTAAAAAAGAAAAAACATTTTTGAAACATTGAAAAAACTGAACGTTTTGAACATTCAGGGAATATTTAGAAATAACGCTGATGTCATTTTCTAATCGTTGTGTTTTCAATTGTTTTTCTTCATTTCAGAAAAACCTACAGAATGCAGGAAGAGGAAAGGATTTGGTTCTTTCTGGAAGAGGCTATGGAAGGCTCTGAAGCTTCCTTTCTGCTGCTGTTTCCACTGCAGTTCTGTGGATGTTGTGGAGCCTTTTGTCCCTCCATCAGATCTGGAGTCTGAGATTGATCCTGAGCCGTCATCACCTGCACCAGATCACTCCAGCATCAAGCCATATAATGGTAAATCACCAGTCATTATTTCTCCAACATTATTTTAAACAGTATTGTCATCTTGTTTTCCACTAAAAATATCTTAAGGCTCATTTTCACAGAGTATTAATATTATTTTCTCGACACAACCAGCACTGATATTCTTTTAAATAAAACAATGGATCTAACAAGCTCATATTTCTCCTATTTTTCTGTTCATTTTTCAGAGTCCTTTGAGTCTCTCTACTACGTGGGAAAGATGATCGGATCCGGAACATTTGGCAGTGTGTTCGAGGGAACACGCAAATTTGATGGCAAAAAGGTAAATCTTACTGAATTGTACAAACATTTTGCTCTAGCATGCATCAAAACATATTTAAAAAACAATTATAGATGATTTAATACTTAGTGCAAGAATTGAATACTGTTACTGTTATCGAAAGTTTTTACTTTATTCTTTTTTTTTGCAGGTTGCCATCAAACGGATGCGCAAGTTTGACAACTTTCTTTATCTTGATATCGTAAGTTGGCCAAAACCTGAATATGTATTTAGTTGTTTAAGTGCAGATTACTGTAGTTAATACACGCGTAGGAAGCATTAGGTGTAAATGTGATTGACAAATAAGCCTAGAGGCACCAAATAACTTTGAGCTGAAAAGGCTCTTTTGAACGTATCTAAAAAGATCAAAGTAAAGTACATGTAAAAATATTATGTTTTCTTCAGATTTTTACCCAGCTGACCCTTTGTCTACTACTTTTCTCTAGCCTGGGCATCCTGAACCTCTCATTACAGAAGTGGCGCTGCTGCTAATGATGAGGCGAGAACCCATAAGCCCCTACGTCATTCAACTCTACGAGTGGTTCGAACACCCTCGAAAATTCACTCTGGTTATGGAGTACCCCGAACCCTGCGAGAGCTTGCTGGACTTCATCGATCGCAATCCTCAGCTGGATGAAACAATAGCTCGGGTCTTCATGCGTCAGGCTGTGCTGGCAGCACAACACTGCATCGAGCATGATGTTTTCCACAATGACATTCATGCGGACAATTTCCTGTTGAAGCACACGTTAGAGATCAAGCTGATAGACTTTGGCTGCGGTCAGCTATTTAGTAGCGATGGCTACGAGAGCGACGTATACGTTGGTGAGCATTTTGGGAGTGTGGAAACCTGAATGTAGTGACTTACTAATGATTTGATGCTTTAAAAAATCTCAACAATATGCAAATGTCTTGCTTACAGGAATACAGGATCACTGCCCACCTGAAGTCTTCACAGATCCTCGATTCCACGCCGTCCCAGCAAATGTCTGGGCTCTAGGAGTGATGTTGTATAAGATGCTGAACGCTTGTCCTCCTTTTCGCAACAGAAGGGAAATCACACAAGCCAAAGTTACATTTCAGAGCTCCAACTTATCCAAAGGTGAGTGAATAATATTGATAACATTGATAAACACACACACATAAAGCAAACACTCTGTACAGAAACAGTTAAAGGTGAAGTATGGAAGACTTTTATATATAGCTCAACGTATAGTGAAGAAACTACATACTTCACTTTTAAAAGAAAGATTAGGAACATTCTACATTATATTAATCATGTTTTAGATGCTGTTTTCATACATGCCATGTCACATGGTCATGACTAACCAGCTCTCTCCTTATTAAAATTTGTACAGAATGCAGTGATCTGATTAGCCAGTGCCTCGCCCGGGATCCAACTAAACGGCCGACGTTAGAGCAGATGTTACAACATAAATGGATTAGGAATGATCTAGATTGAAGAAGTTCAGGAGATTCACTCGATCAGGGATTTCAGGTGTGAGGAAGTGTAACAGACAGAGTAGGATTATCATCATTTGTCTTCAATTCTGGATTATTTGTAGTGAGATTTTCAAATTTGTGTTCATTGTAATGTTCTTGTTATAGTCAAGTCCAGTCACCTTCATTATAATTGAATATATTTCAAATAACAGAATCAGTGATGCAAACAGAATTTAATTCTGTTGTAAATCAGCTCTAAAATATCATTCATGAGTTGACTTGTTCATGTAATCTTTGTATTGGATAGGAAACAACTTGAGCTCGAGACTTGACCCGAAGCCTGAAGTCCAACTCCAACCTGACTGGGAACTCAGAGCCTGTCCACGTCTGAACAAGAACACGAGAGACTGCAAGACTGGGAAGAAGTCATCATGTCATCACAGCCACATTTGCTTCATTTTAAAAATCATTTAACTTTGTTGTTTTTTTTTTAAAGTCAAGACAAGTCATCTTTATTTATATAGCGCCTTATATATGACCAATCTGTATATATTACCCCTTTGAATAAATGCTTTCAGTGAATACAAAAGAAGAAATGCCTTTAAACAGTTTTGGCCTATGAGAAGTGAAAAGGCAATGACCTATTTTTGTGCTTCCTCCCAAAAAACTGTAAATATGTAAATAAAAATCTACATGGTTGCAAACTTCAGTGCATTGTAGAGTCTGTCTAAAACATAATCCTACAATAATAATAATAATTTGGTGCATGACACCCCTATTGATTATTTAGGTTAAAGAAGATATTCTTGTATTATTAGAAAGATTTAGGTCAATCTTGAAGCTTATAGGAATAGTTACCTAAAACAAATAAAAGGTTCTGTCATGAAACTCTTGATGGTGCAGGCTGATAGGTCCTTAACTCAATCTGCTTGTAATCATATAATTCTCTTTAGGGCAAAATATCCATCCAAACATTTACCTCTATATACACTGAATTAATAATAAATTATAAATGTGTTCAGCATTCTACAACAAATATTTTTCGGATTTTCTAGACCATTTTAAGTCGTAAATTGAGCAGGATATATTAAAATGTAGCAAGTGCTGCTCGCTGCGGATGTGTTCAGCGATTAGAATATAAATCTTACAAAAATGGTTATCATAAACTAGCGCTGAATCTGCTCTACCTAAATGTATGTCCAGGAGCCGCTACTGAAACAAACCAACAACTGGACAGTCTCCCTGCTGAAAAAACCAGCATATGCTGGTTAAGGTAGGTTTTGGAGCTGGTATGCTGGTTTGAGCTGGTTTGATGCTGGTCTATGCTGGTCCTATGCTGGTCTTATGCTGGTCCTATGCTGGTCCAGGACCAGCATGGACCAGCATAGGACCAGCTCAGGACCAGCATGAACCAGTTTAAGACCAGCATGGACCAGTATAGGACCAGCATAAACCAGCATACCAGCTCCAAAACCTACCTTAACCAGCATATGTTGGTTTTTTCAGCAGGGTACAAACACAGAAAACAACTGAAACATTATTTCAAAAACAGACTAGACATATGCACATTCAAACATCATTACTTCAAGTTCACTGTAGTCTACTAAAAAGACTGTACTTTTGGTGACATCTTGTGCTGGAACACCTCAAAAATAAATCGAAGGGGTTTCTGGTAAGCCAGGCTGATTATGTATATCACGTGCTATTGGAAATTTGATAATTCCCACTTCTTAAGTCGTGATTACGAGCTCATCACATAAGTTTCGAAATGGGGGGGCGTTCATGTGCAATTTTTACCTAGGAAACTCTTATGTACGATAGTTCAAAGAGCACGTGAAAGCAGCATAAAGGCTAGAAAAGTGATTAAAGCCGTTATATTGGAAATTGACGAAAGTCTGCCATCTTGTGGTGAAAAATGCTCTTACACAGCAGATCATGAAGTGGCACAGAGGCTGAAAGAGCGGTTTACTGTAATACAATTTACCCTTGTGCTGTGTTGAAGGCCTTTTAAATCTCTCATTATATCACAAAATAATGATGTCAATATTTTTGCCAACTTGATTTATTTTAATTAGCACAGGTTTTGTATTTCTTTTTCCAGGCACGCCGTTGGCACGGGGACAGGGGGGTCAGGACCCCCGCAGTTTTAAAAACACAGAAATTGACCTCCGCACATTTGATAAGGACTGCTTAATTCAGTATCAAACTAAAACAGTATAAAACAAAGCTACAAACTAGCTTAGGATATTTTCTTTCAAATGAGACCATTTTCACATTTCTGTGAGCTTTCGTTCGTAAATAATCAACTGTTTTGTCGCGGATGTGCAGAACAGGAAATGCGCTCTCTCAAACGGAGAAACACACGATCTCCAAACCATCGATCAAAGCGTGCTAACGTTTTCTGAGGACATGTCGATGGTATATAAATCATGCCCGAAAGTTAGCGTTCGTGGGGACATGTCAATCAAGCCAACCGTCCATTCAGAAACCGAGAAGTTTGACACAGGCTGATCTCTCACATTCAGTTCCGGTTGACGCGCGAGCTGGCTTGACTTAAGTATTTGTGAGTTTTCGTGAGGATTTATAGTTTAGGATTGTTTTGATTTCGATAATCACATCTAGCAACGGAAAAGCATCGATGGCATCGATAAAAGAGATATTTGAAAGCGAAACTAAAGTGATTATTGCCTCGGCCAGCGACGCAATGGGGAGGACGCACGACAGGAGAGGACTCTGCGTTTGGTATGTATAAACTGTATTACTGCATTTACAATGCTTTTACTCATTTTTGATTTAATTATTATTATTTTAAAATGTGAAAGAACAGCAATCAATATGATAAACTATTACAAATTTGACCAAAAAAAAATGTCAAAACTATACGTTTGGGATATGGTAAAGCTACTTGCACACTGCACAGCTGTCTGCAAGTATGCAAACTTGAACAGAGTTGCCGTTTCAGTAAATCTACATTTTGATATTGTGAAATGGGTATTATTACAGTGCAAAAACTGTGTATAAACAGTCATTTCTTTGTTTCAGTTTCTGTTGAAGATTAGTGAGGATCTCCAGGAGGCAGACGGGTGATGCTGAGGTGATGCTCAACACAGGTGACAAAAAATGATGCACATATAAGGAATTATACAAATCTGGAGGATGTTCTAGATTGTAATAGAGTCTTGTGTCTCCTGAAAGAATAAAACTGATAAAAAAATCATAAAACACCTCTTTGTTTGTTTGTTTATTATAGCACAGACAAAATATACTATAATATATATCACTTTCAGCAGTGTTTATGTATTTTCAAAGGGTTTTCTGTAAAATAACTCTGAGATACTGGATTTATACCACTGTAAATGGGTATGGGGAGACTTTTTATTTAGGTTTTCTAAATACAATATATACTATCTTTTTTTTTTTTTAATCACTTTTAGGAGTGTTTTATGTAACTTCAAAGGGCTTCCTGTAAAATGACACCAAGATTTTGTATTTAGAGCACTGTATGTGGGTATGGGAAGCTTTTCAATTTGGGTACGCCAAATCCAGGCAGAAATCCCCAAAACGGTCCCAGTGCTTAGGAGGTTAATGTTCAGGCAAGTTTAATATATGATGGTGGTCCGATGGTGAGCCTGAAGTGGTGGTCCGATATCTGGAAATCTGATCTTTCTGTCTGGGCTTTTGCTTACAGTTTGGTCCCCCCCACTTTGAAAATGTCTCCTGCGCCACTGTCTTTTTCTGCTAGAACAATTGTAGGCCTCAATGATCTGAGCTTATGCAGATTATCAGTGTTTAAATGAAAAAAGCTTATTCACCTCAAAAAAACTGAAGTGCATAAGCTCAGACCAAAGAGGCCTATATATGATCAATTAGTTACAAAAAGAAACTGTCATAATTGAAAGAAAACAAGTTGATAAAAAGATTGACTCCAATATTTGGCGATAACATAGCATATTGAGAGATTTATAAGCAATGTTTTGTATAGGCCGGTCACAAGTAACACCCCCCACCCTTCCCCAAAAGGGATTAAAAATATACATTTTTAGGGAGGAAGTTGTTGTACCCCATGTGAATAAAGTCAATAAGTTCAATGTGACAACAACAAACAAATGAACAAAATCAATAGTAAATATTCAATAGTAAAGATTTTTTTTTAATGAAATGTTATATGTAAGGAACAAGAAAAAGATGTGTAGGCATATACATTTCTATAATTCTTTTTTTACTTAAAGGGATAGGTCACAAAAAAAGAAAAGTTTGTCATTATCTTACAAAATACACTTTTTTTTTTTTTTTTTTTTTTTTTTTTAGAATATCACCAGCTCTACCCATTTTTGAGTGAACTATCCCTTTCTCAAATAGAAAACTGAATGATATTAAAGACTTGCAGGATGTGTGAATGTCTGTATATGAGTAACAACGAGAATCAAGTGGTTTTTGTTTCCTATTCCAGGGTGTAGATGTTCTCCTCCACTGGTCTTCTTGTGCGTATTTCATAAATAATGTGTCGGGGCTCCTTTGAGAAACTGAGGATCAAAACACAGCACTCATCGTGATGACACTGCATTTCAAACAGCATAGTATTTTCGAAGTGAATCACACTTACCACCCACTGTCAAACGCCTTCCCATAAAGGCCACCTGAATCAGAATATACATATTTCATTTCAGCTCAGAATATATGTTACTCATTATAAAAATGTCATTAAACTTATGTCCAGATTCATAGTTATACGTACGTTTGATGGTCAAAAGGGCCAGTGCGCCCAAGAGGAGCAGTAGCAGACTGAGAGACAGAGACAGCACCGGGATGTTTATCTGTAGTGTGATCCTAGAGATCGGCTCTTCCATCTTTAAATCACAAATTCAGAAGAGTTTCATTCTTTAAAGTTGTAATTTAAGGTTTCAATTCAGCTAAAACACAATGTTTAAAAAAGCAGCTGTCATAAAACAGTCTCAGTTCCTCAAAGACATTTTTAAATGTTATACTTCCACCCTACTTTTTATATCTCTTTATATGTTTTATATTATTTCTTAATACTATTTGGGGATTGTAAGCTTTTTTTAATGCTCACCAAGCTGTATTTATTTGTAAAAGAGCAATATTGTGAAATAATTACATGTTAAAAGAACTCTTTTCTATTTCAAAATGTAATTTATTCCTATAGCGAAGCTGAAAGGTCAAATTTTTTTTTTTTTTTATACTATATGTTAATAATTGTAAAAAAAAATTGTCACAGTTTACTTTATTTTGCTATCCTCACTTACATAAATGAACTATAGTGCTCTGCACCCAAATCAAAAATATCAAAAATATAATAATTTTTGGTTTGACTGTATGTATACAGACGTGGACAAAATTGTTGGTACCTATGATAAATATGATCAAAGATGACTGTAAAAATACAGTATCTCACAGAAGTGAGTACACCCCTCACATTTTTGTAAATGTTTTATTATATCTTTTCATGTGACAACACTGAAGAAGTTACACTTTGCTACAATGTAAAGTAGTGAGTGTACAGCTTGTATAACAGTGTAAATTTGCTGTCCCCTCAAAATAACTCAACACACAGCCATTAATGTCTAAACCGCTGGCCACAAAAGTGAGTACACCCCTAAGTGAAAATGTCCAAATTGGGCCCAAAGTGTCAATATTTTGGCCACCATTATTTTCCAGCACTCCCTTAACCCTCTTGGGCATGGAGTTCACCAGAGCTTCACAGGTTGCCACTGGAGGCCTCTTCCACTCCTCCATGACAACATCACGGAGCTGGTGGATGTTAGAGACCTTGCGCTCCTCCACCTTCCGTTTGAGGATGCCCCACAGATGCTCAATAGGGTTTAGGTCTGGAGACATTCTTTAGAAAGGCAGTGGTGGTCTTGGAGGTGTGTTTGGGGTCATTATCATGTTCGAATACTGCCCTGTGGCCCAGTCTCCTAAGGGAGGGGATCATGCTCTGCTTCAGTATGTCACAGTACATGTTGGCATTCATGGTTCCCTCAATGAACTGTAGCTCCCCAGTGCCGGCAGCACTCATGCAGCCCCAGACCATGACACTCCCACCTCCATGCTTGACTGTAGGCAAGACACACTTGTCTTTGTACTCCTCACCTGGTTGCCGCCACATACGCTTTACACCATCTGAACCAAATAAGTTTATCTTGGTCTCAGATCACAGGACATGGTTCCAGTAATCCATGTCCTTAGTTTGCTTGTCTTCAGCAAACTGTTTGCAGGCTTTCTTGTGCATCATCTTTAGAAGAGGCTTCCTTCTGGGACGACAGCCATGCAGACCAATTTGATGCAGTGTGCGGCGTATGGTCTGAGCACTGACAGGCTGACCCCTTCAACCCCTGCAGCAATGCTGGCAGCACTCATACGTCTATTTCCCAAACACAACCTCTGGATATGACGCTGAGCACGTGCACTCAACTTCTTTGGTCGACCATGGTGAGGCCTGATCTGAGTGGAACCTGTCCTGTTAAACCGCTGTATGGTCTTGGCCACCATGCTGCAGCTCAGTTTCAGGGTCTTGGCAATCTTCTTATAACCTACGCAATCTTTATGTAGAGCTACAATTCTTTTTTTCAGATCCTCAGAGAGTTCTTTGCCATAAGGTGCCATGTTGAACCAGTGACCAGTATGAGAGAGTGAGAGCGATAACACCAAATTAACACACCTGCTCCCCATTCACACCTGAGACCTTGTAACACTAACGGTCACATGACATCGGGGAGAGAAAATGGCTAATTGGGCCCAATTTGGACATTTTTACTTAGGGGTGTACTCACTTTTGTGGCCAGCGGTTTAGACATTAATGGCTGTGTGTTGAGTTATTTTGAGGGGACAGCAAATTTACACTGTTATACAAGCTGTACACTCACTACTTTACAATGTAGCAAAGTGTAATTTCTTCAGTGTTGTCACATGAAAAGATATAATAAAATATTTACAAAAATGTGAGGGGTGTACTTACTTCTGTGAGATACTGTAAATCTGCATTGTTTATCCTTTTGATTTTTAATTCATAAAATTAGCAAAAATCTGACCTTTCATTGAAGAAAAAGAATTGAAAGTGGAGGGAAAATGACATTATGAAATAAATGTTTTTCTCCAAAACACGTTGGCCACAATTATTGGCACCCTTTTATTCAATGCTTTTTGCAACCTCCTTTTGCCAAGATAACAGCTCTGAGTCTTCAACTATAATACCTGATGAGTTTGGAGAACACCTGACAAGAGATCAGAGACCATTCCTTCATACAGAATCTCTCCAGATCCTTCAGATTCCCAACTCCATGTTGGTGCTTCTTTTCTTCAGTTCACTCCACTCATTTTCTTTATGGTTCAGGTCAGGGGACTGGGACAACCATGGCAGAAACTTCATTTTGTGCTCAGTGACAGTTTTGATCTTTGTTTTGGATAATTGTCATGATGGAAGATCCAACCATGGCCCATTATTGGATTTCTAGCAGAAGTGGTCAGGTTTTGATTTTTATCTGTTGGTATTTGTAGAATCCATGATACCATGTATCTGAACAAGATGTCCAGGACCTCCAGCAGAAAAATAGGCCCACAACATTAAAGATCCAGCAGTATATTTAACCGTGGGCATGGGGTACTTTTTATCCATGTGTGCACCAAACCCATCTGGTGGGTTTGCTGCCAAAAAGCTTTTTTTTTGTTTCATCTGACGGTCCCATTTGAAGTTCCAGTCGTGTCTGACAACTGAATATGCTGGAGATTGTTACTGGATGAGAGCAGAAGATTTTTCTTGAAACCCTCCCAAACAACTTGTGGGGATGTAGGTGCTGTTTGATCATTTTTTTAGGCTTTCTGAGACTCAAGACTCAACTAATCTCTGCAATTCTCCAGCTGTGATCCTTGGAGAGTCTTTGGCCACTCAAACTTTCCTCCTCACCGCGCATTAGGACGATTTAGACACAGGTCCTCTTCCAGGCAGATTTGTAACATCTTTAGTTGATTGGAACTTCTTAATTATTGCCCTGATAGTGGAAATGGGGATTTTCAATGCGTTAGCTTTTTTCTTACAGCCACTTTCTATTTTGTGAAGCTCAACAATCTTTTGCTGCACATCAGAACTATATTCTTTGGTTTTACTCATTGTGATGAATGATTAAGGGAATTTGGCCTTTGTGTTTCCTCATGTTTATACTCCTGTGGAACAGGAAGTCACGGCTGGTCAATTTCATGTTCATGATCACCCTGGTGTGCTAAAAAATGTAAATATGAATGGGAATATACTTATATATATGTATATATATATATTTTACTCATAAAAAAATTCTAGGGGTGCCCATAATTGTGGCCAACATGTTTTGGAGAAAAACATTTATTTCATAATGTGATTTCCTCCCCACTTTCAGTTCTTTTCCTTCAATGAAAGGTTAGATTTTTGTTAATTTTATGAATTAAAGATCAAAAGGATTAACAATGCAGATTTATTTAATCATCTTTGATCATATTTACTAAGGGTACCAACAATTTTGTCCACGTCTGTATATATATATATATATATATATATATATATATATATACAGTATCTCACAAAAGTGAGTACACCCCTCACATTTCAGCAACTATTTTAGTATATCTTCTCAAGGGACAATACTATAGAAATGAAACTTGTATATATTTTAGAGTAGTCAATGTGCTGCTTGTATAGTAGTACAGATTTACTGTCTTCTGAAAATAACTCAACATACTGCCATTATTGTCTAAATAACTGGCAACAAAAGTGAGTACACCCTAAGTAATAACAGCTCTACATGTTTTAACCATGCAAACCATGTCCTATTCATCATGTTCATGTTTTGTCTGCTTGATAGGACCATACAAATTTGCGTATCTTATATTAGAGCAGTTAAAATTTGGTGCTTTGAGTACAATTCTCTCATATTGACCACTGGATGTTCAACATGGCACCTCATGGCAAAGAACTCTCTGAGGATTTGAGAATTAGAATTGTTGCTCTCCACAAAGATGGCCCAGGCTATAGGAAGATCAGTAACACTCTGAAACTGAGTTACAGCACAGTGGCCAGGGTCATACAGAGGTTTTCCAAGAAGGGTTCCACTCGGAACAGGCCCCGCAAGGGTCGATCAAAGTAGTTGAGTCCTCGTGCTGTGCATCAGGTGCAGAAGCTGGCTTCAAACAGACGCATGAGTGCTGCCAGCATTGCTTTAGAGGTTGCGGAAGCAGAAGGTCAGCTTGTCAGTGCTCAGACTATACGCCGCACACTGCAGCAAGTCGGTTTGCATGGCTGTCGTCCCAGAAAGAAGCCTCTTCTGAAGCTGGCTCACAAGAAAGCCCGCAAACAGTTCGCTGAAGACAATCTGTCCAAGACCATAAATTACTGGAACCATGTCCTGTGGTCTGATGAGACTAAGATAAACTTGTTTGGCTAAGATGGTGTCCAGCATGTTTTGCAACGCCCTGGTGAGGAGTACCAAGAAAATTGTGTCTTGCCTACAGTCAAGCATGGTGGTGGTAGCATCATAGTCTGGGGCTGCATGAGTGCTGCTGGGACTGGGGAACTGCGCTTAATTGAGGGAAACATGGATTCCAACATGTACTGTGACATTCTGAAGCAGAACATGATGCCATCCCTTCAGAAACTGGGCCGAACGGCAGTTTTCCAACATGATAACGACCCCAAACACACTGCCAAAATGACAACTGCCTTGCTGAGGAAGCTGAAGGTGAAGGCGATGGAGTGGCCAAGTATGTCTCCACACCTAAACCTTATTTGAGCACCTGTGGGGCATCCTCAAGCGGAAGGTGGAGAAGCGCCATGTGTCTAACATCCACCAGCTCCGTGATGTCATTATGGAGGAGTGGAAGAGGATCCCAGCAACAGCCTGTGCAGCTCTGGTGAACTCCATGCCCAGGGGGATAAAGGCAGTGCTAAATAACAATAGTGCTCACACAAAATATTGACACTTTGGACACAGTTTTGACATGTTCACTTAGGGTGTACTCACTTTTGTTGCCAGTTATTTAGACAATAATGGCTGTATGTTGAGTTATTTTTAGAGGACAGTAAATCTGTACTGCTATACAAGCAGCACATTGACTACTCTAAAGTATATCCAATTTTCATTTCTATAGTATTGTCGCTTGAGAAGATATACTAAAATGGTTGCTGAAATGTGAGGGGTGTACTCACTTTTGTGAGATACTGTGTATATATATATATATATAATATTGTGTATAGAGGGAGTACTATTATAAAATATGTTCATGTTTTGCCAGAGCACCAGTAACTCACCATAGCCCCAGAATGCACATGTGTGACATTCTGCCAGGAAATGTCAGAGAATGATGAATCTGCTCCTCTGGACTGATCTGGCTGCGATGACACTATGAAATTCAGAGCGAAACACAGGAAATCGCTTTTGCTGCTAATGCCAGTTACAGAAGCATTATCTCTACCCACAAGGGTCTGTGACATTTGAGTTGCTGCACTATGTGGTCTCTAATGAACTCTCATGAGTAGAAAAAAGAACTGAAATGCAACTGGTGATTCATCATGTATTGTGGTTTGTCTAAGGAAAAATTTAGATGACACTTACTGTGTAAATCAAGTATAACGGAATTAGCTGTTAAAAACAGTCAGCAGAAATGATTTTGTTAAGGCAAGTCACAGCCAAAAGCATTGTTTTTTCATGCACTGGTCAATTTTGATATTTTGGGCAAGTTTGCTTCTATAACTTGTCTTCTTTCAGACTAGTTGAAAAAAAAACATCCAAAATTTAAGTTTTTGATTAAACATGTTCTATTTTCATCTGTAGAATTTAATGACAATACATATCTTTAAAACCATTTTCTCAAAATGAGTTTTTATTTCTCCTGTTCTGAGAAAGAAACAACCCTTCATTAGCACTTACATACACCAAACTTTGCAGTTTTATTTCTATCTATATTCTGAAGGTTTTTACAGAGGGGTTTGTTCATCATGATTTCTATATCAATTGTTTCCTAAAATAGGGTGAATTTTTTCCTGGCTGTTGACAATATTTTCTGATTTATGGAGTGATAAAAAAGATATCCAAAATTACCTCTGTCAAAACCTTGTCAACACATTTTGAACCTGGCTTCATCTAATGTTCATATTTCTGTTCTGGAGATTTATGCAAATAACTACATAATGCATATTTACACATAACATTTCACATACTTTTAATACAAAGCATTTCTTAAAGGATTAGTTCCCTTCTGAATGAAAATTTCCTGATAATTTACTCACCCCCATGTCATCCAAGATGTTTATGTCTTTCTTTCTTCAGTCGAAAATAAATTAAGGTTTTTGAGGAAAACATTCCAGGATTTTTCTCCATATAGTGGACTTCACTGGGGTACAACGGGTTGAAGGTCCAAATTACAGTTTCAATGCAGCTTCAAAGGACTCTACACGATCCCAGTCCAGGAATAAGGGTATTCTCTAGCGAAACGATCGGCCATTTTCTAAAAAAACCTAAAAATTTATATACTTTTTAACCACAAATGCTCGTCTTGC
The DNA here is from genome assembly GCF_019924925.1 of Ctenopharyngodon idella. Lineage (NCBI taxonomy): Eukaryota > Metazoa > Chordata > Actinopteri > Cypriniformes > Xenocyprididae > Ctenopharyngodon > Ctenopharyngodon idella. Next base: position 18,181,366 of record NC_067240.1, on the reverse strand, counting down.
ACTGCTCTGTGATCCACACACATGACGTAATCATGTTACAAAGGTCATGCGTGACGTAGGCGAAAGTACCGATCCAGTGTCTACAAAGTGTCTACAAAGCGAATGTGCAAAGATTAAGCCAAACGCCCTTTCGCTAAAATCGTTTCGCTAGACAAGACCCTTATTCCTCGTCTGGGATCATGTAGAGTCCTTTGAAGCTGCACTGAAACTGAAATTTGGACCTTCAACCTGTTGAACCCTGTTAAAGTCCACTATATGGAGAAAAATCCTGGAATGTTTTCCTCAAAAACCTTAATTTCTTTTCGACTGAAGAAAGAAAGACATGAACATCTTGGATGACATGGGGTTGAGTAAATTATCAGGGAATTTTCATTCAGAAGTGAGCTAATCCTTTAAGATATGTACCCTATAGTGTCTTGCATTAAAAAAAACCCTCTCACCTGTCTGCGTGTCCTGTGGTTCTGTAGTAATCTGGGTTGTGGTTGTTGGAGGCACAGTCGTTGGGGCTTCAGAAATGAACATACATGAAGATTTATTCAAATATGAAGCTCTTCAAATGTTGCTCTTCAAATTTAAAGCATCTGTATGACTTGCCTTTCATGACTCTCAATGTGTAGGACACCTTCTTATCATTGAAAAATCCTTCTATGTCTACTCTACAGCAGTACGGCCCACTGTCCGCCTTCTGTATTCTTTGGATCCCAAGGTCCATTTGTCCTGACAGAACGTCTCCAATGAGCCTGTACCTGTCGGAGACTTTGGAGATAACGCCATACTCATCTGTTTGTACGATGATGTCGTTGCACCAGAACGTTCCACAATCCCGTCCCCAGCAGACGTGGCTGAGGCCATGGTGCTTCACTGAGTAATGACATGACAAAATCACTGTGCTGCCCTCCGTCACGTGAAACGACAACACAGAGCACCTGTCAGCTGCGTGGCACAAAAATTAGAGGTTCCTTTAGAATCGAATGTGGATAAATTGTGTTAGTGCAGTGGACCTCTTTGACTTCAAGGCCCCTCCACTGTCCACAACAATATTTAAAGAAAGTGCTATAGGACCTCAATAGTGTGATAAAGGTGATTGGTAGGAAACCAGTTACAATTTGAAAGTTAAAATTTGTAGACATTTTAAGAAAGAAATCATTTACCTGTTAAGAGTGTGTTGACAGACTATGTAATTGAATAGCTAAGCTCCAGAAAACCAGTAAGAACCCTAAACTCTAACACAAAGAACCATTTCGGCATGTAAAGGGTTCTTCAGGATCATGCAGTTCTATATAGAACTGTTACTACATGTAAAGAACCTTCAAAGAACCATCTTTTTTTAGAGTGTAGAAAGATGTACATTCATTATAAAAATAACCAAACCCGGACAGCAACATATTGTCGGCCCAGTTCCGGCCCACACTATGTTGCTGTCTGGGAATACTAAGAAATGTCTTGATTTTTAGTTGTTTTAACACTTGTTTTGCCATATTTTAAATGAAGTTCCAAACTTAGGTTCGGGAGGAGCCTAATCATTAAGTCCTGTTAATCATCATTACAAACGTTTATACGCAGCAGTCATTGCGCCGTCCCAGCGACAATTCTTCCGGCATCCCACCACCTCCTCATCTCCTCCTCTATTTCTCTCATTTTCCCTCTACGTAGTACCTTTATAAGGGGGATGAGCTCGGAGCTTGAGCCAAGCCTTGGGTTTGAGCTTAATTAAGGACAGCATGCCAAGTTCGTTTACCATTAACTATTAAGACTGGTTGGACAGGTGAACCTGTGAAATTATTTTAAGTCATCTTGAGGCCCCCTTGGAATTTTGTTGAGCCCCCCTAGTGGACCCCGGGCCCCTCACTGAAAACCACCATATTAGTGTATATATTGAATTATTTAAAAAAAAAAATTACTAAAAAAAAATAGTAAAACCAAATATATACAATTAGTAAAAAAAATCTTTTTTTTTTCCCATGAGTATTTTTGGCTTGTTTTCCAGTAAAAATATCTTAACAGCCTTAGAACAAGATAAATTTACAATGCCTCATTAGCAATTTTTTTGTTTTGTTTTAAGGATAAACCAAAAATAAACTTTCACCCAAAAATGAAATTTCTGTCATTAATTACTCATGTTGTTCCAAACCCATAAGACACAAATTAAGATATTTTTGATCAAATCCGAGAGGTGTTTTTTTTATCCCCCATAGAAAGCAACGTAATTACCACATTAAATGTCCAGACAAGTAGTAAAAATATAGTTAAAATAGTCAACGTGACTGCAGTGGTTCAACCTTAATGTTATGAAGCGACGAGAATACTTTTTTAGCGCAAAAACACAACAAAAATAACTTTATTCAACAATTCCTTCTCTCCCCTGTCATTCTCCTTACGCTGTTTAGACTGTTTATCTATCAAAAATTGCTAATGAGGTTATAAAAATAACTTTCATATTTCATGCTATTTTGTAAGTTTACCTTGTTTAAAGTATATTTCAATATTCTTACTGAAAAATTATATGAAAAAAAAATGTTTTGCTGTGTATTTTCAGTTGTTTTAGATCATTACTTCTGTTATAAGGTAAATCTCTCACAACACATTAACATACCTTACATAATTTTTAATTTTATAGTGTGTTTCTTACCTGAAATGGTGAGGAGGAGGATCCAGCGGAGGACTGATAACCGGGGAGGAGCAGCCATTCCAGTGTGGTGTTCAGGCGACACTGCTCTTGTGCTGGGCGGCACCAGGGTTATGCAGAGGAGGACATGTGAAAGAGTGGCTGTGTTCTCAAGCTCTGGGCCTGTGACATCTCCAAGAAGGACAGGGCCACTGACCCATCTGCAGTCCTCATCTGGAGGTGGAGTCGTGCAGCAAAGAATAGGGCCATTGTGTGATGGAGTTTTATCTGGATATCTTATGTGCTTGTAAACAGGCTTCATGAATGAGTCGGTGGGCCTGCACACAGCACACGCCATGTCCATGGTGGCAAGTGTGTTTGCTATTGTTGGTAAACAAAGTGGAACAAGTGTTCATGCAGTCACAGCTGGCTGATTAAATAAGCCAGCTAATTCTTCATCAGACTCGAGGAATTGCCTGAATTATTAAACAAACATGGACAGTATTAGACAGCTGGAACAGCTAGAAGACTGTTCAGGTATTTATATACATAACTTGAATTGTAAAATATAATGATTTTGTGATGTTGCAACTGGATAGCTTATTATTCATTAGGCTATAACAATGGCTTTAGAAGGATACGGCAGGCTTACATTGATTCAAAAAGCATTAAATTGTTTCTCAAGTTTCTACAATTTTTTCTAGTGAATCCTGTGATATACACCAACTTTTTTGTCTGAAGGAGATGTGCAGGCAGGCCCAAGAAAAAAAGACTAAAATGTTGTTAAAAATAAAAAAAACTTTACCAAATAATAATAATAATAATAAAGAAAACTTTACCAACCAGAATGCATCTCGACGTTTCTGAATGGTTTAGTGAATACTTTTATGTGTGGAGTTGATTCAAGTCATCGACTAGCATGTTCCGTCATGCCATCTTTTTTGCAAATCCAGCGTTGAATTGACCCTCGTTTGTGAAGCAGTCCGGTGTAAAATGACAGCATGGTAACAACACTTTACTACAACAACTCTTCCTCTTCTCTAAAGCAGCCCAACATGGCCTCACCTCCTTTGTTGCATGTTCCAGCAGGCAGGGTTTATGTAAATTTTGGGGTTTGTGATGTCACCAACCCAGGAAGAAGCTCGTTGTAGTCCCTACCAGCCATTTGTTGTAGTCCTTAAAAAATGATTTCTGTTAAAGAAAATATCTTCCTTTGCATAGAACTTTAAGCGTCGTACCTTTGCAGATGTAGTTTATGCTCAAACAGCAACATTACACACTAAAGGGCTTTTCACACTTGAAATAGTTAACCCAGGATACCATTTACCAGGGGTTTAGAATGACACAGGGTTATCTTGCTTCACGTTTCACACTGCTCATAATTTACCCGGGGTTAACAATTAATCCTGGGTATTCATAAGCTTACGTTTCACATTGTACATTCCTAAACCAATGGGTTAATGTTCGCATTTGCATATTTGCGATGTCAGTGTCACTGATTGGATAAACGCAGCACGCTACCTAAGCTCTAGCATTGCGCATACTGTATTGACTGTACTATCGAGTTTATACTGAGTGGATATTTCGGACTATAAAGGTAAGAATTAAACGGTCTCTTCTTCACTCAAATTGTCGCGTTTTCTGTCAGCATTTGATATTTTTCCTCTCAAACGCCAAATTTACTGTTTATATATAATGCGAGGGGTTTCTGTGACTCTAAAGCACGTGAATATGATGCACGGTATTGGTTATCCGTTGCTAAGCATCGTCGTAACATTCTAACACCGCATGGTTTCACACTGTACAAGTTTGGCACCGCAATGAGGGGTTAACACCGCAAAAGCAGTGCTAACCCTGCTCCAGAGCAGTGTTTCATAACACTGGGTAAAAAAAACTTACCTGGGGTTAAAAGCGGTGTTTAGAACGACGATAACCCAGGGTTAAGCGCAGTGTGAAAAGCCTTTAACTGAAATAATAATAAAAATGAAATCATTTAAATTAAATTAAAGTGCCTGTGTTCTGTCACAAGCCGTTTGCACTGTTTGCTGAGAATGAACTGTAATAAATCCAAACATGGGTCTCGATTAGGCTATATTTGCGATTGTGGTTGCTGAATAAATGCACTTACGCAGCTCTGTGTGACAATACGAAGTCTTTTTTCGCTCATGTTTTAGTAGAAAACATGAATGTAATTTGGAATTATTGTAATTACTGTTAGGAATTACACAGTTTTATTTTTAGAGACGTTTCTTGTTTTACCAGGTTTCATAATGTAGAGAGTGGCTTAATTTTTCAAGATAAATAGCATATAATAAATCAGGAAACTAAGTAAACCATGCGTATAATTTTACATTCTCTTGTATTTTGCTTATAGGTGAAAGTACAATAATTCTGATGAAATATAAAAAATGACAATGAGTCAAATGACAACAATCAAATGTGAGTTTTCATTGACTAGACTAAAATTCCCAGACATTTGGTCAACTAAACTTGACTAAACAAAAACAGGTTCCTCAGTCGGGGTTCCTCAGTGTCTAGCAAATGGGTTGTAGAGGGAATTTTCTGTGACTTTCAAGGCGTGTGATTTCCTTTGCCCCTGGTCATCAGAGCCTACAAAGTGTATGGCTTCCTCTAAGGCGTTGTTGTCAGGGGTTTCCCTTAAAGATGTTTGTGATGCATCTGAAACACTGCAGCATTTTTTCATCATAAGAGTGAGTGGTTTTTTGTTATATGGAGGAAGGAAGTTTACTAGGTGTGACTGGAGAGTGTTGTGTGTTATAGAACGTGTGAACCAGCATGATTTGAATTACAGGTATCAGAACATTTTTATGCTCTCCTTTACAATCTAGTTTCACTTCTAGAGCCCTGAATTGACATGAACTCTTGTAGCCTGGTCATATGAAGGGTATGAGAAAAGTACAGCTGCTGTACCTACCAAAACACATTTGTGGTAAATGAATCATTTAAACTTTGTTAACTTCAGATTAGTTTTAATAATGATATAGTGTTGCAGTTAGCCTCTAGACATTAGAGAAAGGATAGTCCACAGCAATGATTCCTCTGATAAGCAATAGCTGTCACATTATTACAAACAATACAGAACACAGACTCCACACCGATCAACTTAAACGTTAACAGTAAATGTGAATTTGCCAAGAAATTAATGCCACTGTTCATATTCATTTTCAGTCTGTATTTGATAGATGTTTTCCACAGCCATCTCTCTGTTGTACAGGCCCACACTGCTGCCAGAATTACTGTAGATGACCGAGATGTCCGAGTTCTGGGTTCTAAAGGAGAAAAAATAATAATAAGCATTTTGCTTAATGACCAGCGATGCCCATGACATGATCAGGCGTCAATATAAACATAAAATGACCTAATGGAAGAATCATGTTCTTTTTTGATATTGACTGTGATGTGTGTTACATCCTTCACATCATTTATTTTTCATTTATAATATGCACAATATTATTGCCTAAATAATTAAAAGATACACTACCATTAAAAAGAATTTTTAATGATTTTGAAAGAAGTCTCTTATGTTCACCAAGGCATTTAATTGATCAAAAACAGTAATATTATGAAATATTATTACAATTTAAAATGACCGTTTTTATGTTGAATATATTTTAAAATGTAATTTCTTCCTGTGATGAAAGGAATTTTCAGCATCATTACTCCAGTCTTCAGTGTCACATGATCCTTCAGAAATAATTCTAATTTGCTGATTTGCTGCTCAAGAAACATTTCTTATTATTATCAATGTTGAAAACAGTTGTGCTGCGCAATATTTTTGTGGAAGCCATTGATACTCCAAGGATTCTTTTATGAATAAGTTTAAAGGTCCAGTGTGTAATATATAGTAGGATCTATTGACAGAAATGCAATATAATATACATAACTATGTTTTAACTATGTTCTATCTACATACACAGCGGGTCCCCTTACATCGAATTCGCCATTTTGCTCCGCCATGTTTCTACAGTAGCCCTAAACCAGGGTTGCCAGGTTTTCACAACAAATCCTGCCGAATTGCTACTCAAAACTAGCCCAAAACTAGCCCAGTTGCGTTTCAGGGGTGGGTTCCCCAGTAAAAATTGCATTCCAGGGGCTAAATATCCCGTTATTTGGGGTCGCTTCAAACTGCAGACATGAAAAACAATCCGCAGCAACAGTGTTAAAGTAGCCTGACTCCGCAGGAAAACCGCAAACTTGGCAACACTGCCTTAAACGGACAAACTGCTCTACAGAGCACGTTGGCTTGACTGGCTACTCTCTGCTGTCTCAGATGACAAAATCTTTGTCCTGTGTCAGCCACCGTAGCTTCTCTATGTGCCTCGAAAGGGAATGGTGAGCGGCGGACTGAGCCATTGGTTGCAATTCCCAACCTCACCGCTAGATGCCGCTAAAATTGCACACTGCACCTTTAAAAAAACAGCATTTATTCTAAATTTTATTTGCATTATTTGATTTTTTTTTTGTAACAATGCAAAGACCATTGATCTGCCACTTTTGATCAGTTTAATCAACCTGAATCTCACGGTAATTCGTACATATTTTACGAGGTGGCTAATTCGTACGACCTCACTCGTATGTATTCGTACGTTTTTTTGCTAAATCGTATGTATTTCTCGAGTTGCCAAATTTGTATGAATTCGTACCCCTAACCCCACCCCTAAACCTACCTGTCACTGGGGTTTAAACAAATCATATGAATTAGTACGAGTGAGGTCGTACGAATTCATACGAATTAAAATACATACGAACTGGTCTTGAGATAGCGTTGGTTTAATGGGTCCTTGCTGAATAACGATATTAATTAATTTCATAAAAAATCTTACTGACCCCAAACTTTTGAACAGTAGTGTTTGTGTAAAGTGAGTGTTTTTGTTTTAAATAGAAATGTTTTAGCATTTGTTCAGCATAATGAAAAATGTAAATTCATATTTCAGTCGACTGTTTTTATACATCTGTTGTTTTTTTTTTTAAATTAAGATGTAACTTTGGAATTGTTTTTAATAATTTTAAATTAAGCATAATTAAGTAGCACTTCAAGGATTGACTTACATGTCTAACGCAGCTCTGGTTTTCTTCTTTTGCTTCCCTGACAATAGAAAATGAACATTTCATTTTATAAATAAACATGACAAGAGGATATTGCAGTGAAATTTGAAAGTGTGAATTTCTCAGTTTGGACTCACATATCAGAATGCCAACAATGACTATCAAAGCCAACAGTAACAGGATAACAGGCACAATAACTGCAGATGCATTTACCTTTAAGAACAAATCAGAATCAAGATATCAAGTCACCATTGTTTCAAACTGTAAAACATGCAAGGCTTCATGTTGTGGAGAAATACTCACACTATCTTTGTGTTCCACAGGGGACAATTCAGGATCCTCAACTGTGGTTTTTGCTTTATAATGAAAAATGCAATCAGCATATTTGCAAATACATACAGCATGTTGCAAACTATTAAAAACAGCACAGATTATCTGCTGTGTCATACCGTATGTTATATCGGAGGTCCACAGTCCAATAGTGCTGCTCTCGGGAGCATTTGAAGAACTGACGAATGAAGAATTCTCTTGTGTTTTGTTTTTTTCTAATAAAAAAGGATAATGTCACAGAATGTTTTTTTACACTACCAATTTAAATGTCTTTAAAGAAAGCAGAGATCTTTAATGACTAAATGATGCAAGACATGCAAGCAGCAAAATCCCACCACTCGATCATTATTAATAATGATCAATTACAGATTTACAGATGTAATTTTTTTTTTCTTCAGTCATTATAGATTCACTGCCAGGGTTAAAAATCATAATACCTCCTGATGTTTCAGTGGTCTGTGATTCAGGGGTTATAAGCCCAGAACTACTGGTTACCAAAGGCTCTGGTGTGGTTGGACCAGGTGCTTTGAAACAGGATGTAGAATTTTCCTTTTTTAATGTTTAAACTCTCACATGAGCATGAGCCATCAGAAAACTGCTGACAGTATTGACTTTACACAGAACGGATCTAATCTGTGATGACTGAATGACCACAAATAATCTAACAAACAATCAAACAATAGTCAAACAATCTTCACCATCACCAAAAATACTTACTTTTTAGACTTGGTTAACAGTACTGATTTGGTTTTGTGTGGTATGTTTTCATGATTCAGCCATAACAGATTAACAAAGACAGTATACAATCATAGAAACACACACACAAGTACCCTCAGTGGTGAATACTCCTGTGGTTTCAGATGTGCTGCTTGACAGGGATGTAGTTTCCCATGTTGTTGGAATAAGTGCTTTGAAGAAAGTGTATTTCAATGTGAAACTGTACTACTTTTTAAAAATCTCTACGTAATGTTTTTAAATCTACACTACCGTTCAAAAATTTGGAGTCAGTACGATTTTTTAATGTTTTTGCGAGAAGTCTCTTATGCTCAAAAACAGTTGTTCATGCTTAATATATATATATATATATATATATATATATATATATATATATATGATTTTATAGTTTTTGTGTGTGTGTGTGAAACATCGTGAAATTTTTGACAGCATTTATTTTAAATATTTTTGTAACAATTTAAATGTCTTTACTATCCCATAAAGTATTTTACTTTTATTCCTTTATTTAAAAAACAAAAAATCTTACTGACCCCCACAAAAACAAACAAACAAAAACACATTTGTAGTGACTTTAGGTGTTTTGGAATTATGGCTTTGCTTACCATCTTCAACAATCAAGTGAACGTAATACATCTCATCATTAAACAGTCCGGGAACATGTATACGGCATCCATATTTGCCAGAGTCTGTTTTTCCAATGTTACGGATTGTCAGAGACACGTCGCCATGCGGTATTTCTCCCACCATCTGGTACTTTCCTGATTTTTTCCTCACCACTTTATCCCCATCAGTTGCAATAATTTCATCACCACAACCCATATTGGGAATGTCTCCTCTCATCCAGCATATCTGACATTTTCCATGGTATTTGCTGTCATATTTGCACGGCAAAGTGACACTCTCACCCTCGAAACTCTGTACGATGACGTCGCTGCAATTACAAACTGAGAGAGAAAAGGTGATTTTTATTTTTTTTTAAATTTAGATCATAAAATGATTTTTTTTTTTTTTTTTAAGTTAACAAACAAAAATACATCTTATGTCATATTTTATTAGTGTCCAAATTGTTCTAGAAAACGTGGCTTAATCACATAAAATAATCTCAAAAGTTATTGCAAAATTAAACACTACATAAAACATGATATTTTAAAATATCAATATTAAAAACGTTAAATATATATATTACATTTTACTCTTTGCCAAAAATGACTTTTAAATTGAAAACATTTAAATTTGAAACTCACTCGTCAGATAACAAAGAATCCAGGATGTAAAGAACCAGCTGTGAAGATCAGTCATGATGAAAAGGTTTTCCTAACAGTAATGCTCAAGACAGCCTTATCTCTCTTCTTACATCGTAGCCCAATACACGGAAGTCAACATGCACATGACACCTTCTCAGCTTTTTTTGAATGTGCAATCAGACTTCTTTTTAAAAGTTTCACTTCCATATAATCTGTGGTCAACTTCAAATGACCGAATGAGAGATTTATTAGAACTGAGAACATATTAACATCTACCAGGAGGCTACTGCAGAAACGCACACTTCTACAAAACATCACATGCGAGGTTGTACATATTTGTTTTTTATTAATATTTAAGTGTTTGTACATCATTGGAACTTTTAGGCTGATATGTTTGATGAACACTAGAGGCCGCTAATGTACCATGCTGTTGTGTGATAAATCAGATCGCGTTTCCAAACAAACGGTTTAAGCCCACGTGAAGTTTGGACAAAGAAACATTAAGTAATTGATTTCTGAGAAAGAGATGCATGACATATGATTAGAGTTAGATTATGTAAGGTTTTTTTTACAAAAATACTTGGCAAATGAAGATACAGGCTACAAACATATTACAATGAAAAAGTAAAACAACAAAAATAGCCTATAACGTAAATAAGTTATCTCAGATTACTGACAATCAATTATTAGGCTTATATAATATAAATATTAGGCCCTGAGAACAACCCCCCCCCCCCAAAAAAAAAGTCCATGTCACCACACATGTGATGTCATATACAGTCATAGTGACCTCGAATCTGACCATCACACCATATTCAAGTGTGGTTGTTTGGGCTGAGGAGACCTGGCAGATTTTAACTTCCCCTGCTGCTGGTGCGTTTTCTTGAGCGCCGCAGTTCTGAGGGCAAAAAGTTCAGAGGGATGCGTTAATGCACAGTAAGCAGAACAGGCTATGAGCCTCTTTCACTTCCACTCAGTGGAGATACACTCTGAGAGCCAAATTTAATGTCTATGCAGCATGAGAATCTGCAGAAGTTTCCACACAGCCATATGGAACGAGCAAGTGTTTGCTTCTTGTTCATGCATTATATAATCTATATGCTAATCTATCTATCTATCTATCTATATTAAAATTAAAGGGATAGTTCACCCCAAAAAATGAAAATTCTGTCATTAAAGGATTAGTTCACTTTTAAAATGAAAATTACCCCAAGCTTTACTCACCCTCAAGCCATCCTAGGTGTATATTAGAGTTATATTAATAAATATCCTGACGCATTCAAACTTTATTATGGCAGTGAACGGGAAACAACGAGTATGAAGCTGAAGAAATTGCTTCCATCCATCATAAACATGTACTCCACCTGGCTCTGGGTGGTAAATAAAGGCCTTCTTAAGCGAAACGATACATTTGTTTAAGAAAAATATCCATATTCATAACAAGTTATGGTTTAAGTAAGTAAGTTATGGTTTAAGTAAAATATCTAGCTTACGCCAGACCATCTTCCGTATTCAGCTTACAAGAAAGTGTAAAACTCTTGCAGTTCAAAATGCTACATCCTACACCTTTCGTATTCAACTTATGAAAAACGTGTAACTGGCGCAATGCTTTCTTCCTAAGTTGAATACGGAAGGCGGTCTGGCGGAAGCTAGATATTTTACATTATAACTTGTTAAATATGGATATTTTTTCTTACACAAATGCATTACTTCAGTTCAGAAGGCCTTTATTAACCCCCCGGAGCTGTGTGGAGTACATGTTTATGATGGATGGAAGCACTTTCTTAAGCTTCATACTCGTTGTTTCCCGTTCACTGCCATAATAAAGCTTGGATGCGTCAGGATATTTATTAATATAACTCAGATTGTGTTCATCAGAAAGAAGAAAGTCATATACACCTAGGATGGCTTGAGGGTGAGTAAAGCTTGGGGTAATTTTCATTTGAAAGTAAAGTAATCCTTTAATTACTCACCCTCATGTTGTTTCAAACCTGTAAGACTTTCATTCATCTTCGGAACACAAATGAAGAAGTTTTTTAATCGGAAAGATTTCTGTCCCTCCGTTGACAGCTATGCAACTACCACTTCCAAGCCCCAGAAAGGTAGTAAAGACGTCATTAAAGTAATCCAATATTATTATTTTTATTTATTTATTTATTTATTTATTTATTTTTATTTTATTTTTTTTGCGCAAACAAAGCACTTGCATCGCTTCATAAAACTGAGGTTAAACCACTGGAGTCACATGGATTATTTTAATGATGTATTTACTACCTTTCTGGGGCTTGAATGTGGTAGTTGCTGTCAATGGAGGGACAGAAAGCTTTCAGATTTCATCAAAAAGATCTTCATTTGTGTTCTGAAGATGAACGAAGGTTTTACGGGTTTGGAACGACGTGATGGTGACTACTTAATGACAGAATTATAATTTTTGTGTGAACTAACCCTTTAACAATATATATTGCAAGAAAATGAATTAATTATTTATCTTTTATTATGCCACAGTCGCCGGCGCCGCTTCCGCTTTTCTGGTCATGAGTATGAGGTAACGCAGATCTGTTTATCATATTGGATACATTTGAGAGTGTTGAAAATGATGTTATAACCTTACTCTGTGCGTTCGCTCGGTGGCTGCTGTGAGACACCTGTTTGAGACACACTTTAGTAAGATAGATCGATTTTGAATATCATATTAAATGCTGGATGGCTTGTGTTGATAAATGGCATGCAATTCATTTTAAAACGCACTGTATGATGGAGAAAATTCTGTATTACTGTTACTAAAAATAAAGCTGCATCTGATTATGCTATGTTAGCTACTTGACAAAATAGTGTTTTTCTCCGAGGCATGGTAAAGCATGGTACTCGCAAAAAAATCAAGAAAATTAGATTTAAACAGTAAGACTAAATGTGTTGAGCTATAGGCCTATAACAACAATTAGTTTTCTGTCTATAAATATATCAAAACAGTTGTTGCCTTGTCTAATAAAAAGTGTAATATATTAAAGCGTCTTTGGTGTTTCCATGGTTTCTACAAAATAAAACCGGAAACCAAGGCAGACCGAGGGTTAACGCGGGTATGACGCAATTGACAGGCGACTCCACATGTGCCGGAGCCTTGGTTAAAATTGCAATTTTCTCACGATTTACAAATAGTTGGAAACATTTGGGATATTGTAAGTACTCAAATGAACAAAATATATAACACTGGTATTTTTGGATATTTTACTGCAAAAATACTACATATTGCACCTTTAATTAGAAAATAATGTCACATTGCAAAACAAACCTCATTTTCTTAATGCAAAATATAACTTCTTATCTTCTTTATTTGGATTTTAGAATAAAATGGGATCTGTATATAAGAGGTCTCATGAGATTCCCCCATTTATGCTTCTTACAAGTATTCAGTATTTTTCCAGAGCTAGACCATTAGATTAATTACTCGCTAATCTACTTACTGAACAGAAGTGCGATGATTAATCCTGGGATGAAGACTATGGCCCCCACTTTTACAGTATTTAAGACAAATGTTTCCATTGTTTCCTAAAATGACACACAGCATGTAACAACATGTGAAACACCTTAATCATGTCCAAACAAATAAAATCAATATGCATATACATTTACATACATACATTACCAACAACACATTCAAGCCAAAACACAGACTGACAGCAAAAGCAGAACTGCTATTGTTTCTGTCTTTGTAAACAAATGCTTGCAATACCTCAGTATGGGCCACTGCACTGGGTTCATCTATGTAGATGTCAGTAACATCTGAAATAAATCAATTGCATTTACTCTTGTCAGATATTGGCTCATATTTCTTAATCACTTGTTGATTTAGTGTGGTCATGATTATATTCATACCTGCAGTTTTCTTTTCTGGTATGTCATAAAACTCAGTAATGAGTGTGGTTGGGTCTGACACATAGTAGACTGTGTGTAAAACAAAAATGGTTAGTCTTGTTTAAATTTTTTAATTAAATTGGTTGGGTTTGTCCATATTTGACCCAACATGGGTTGAAAAAACCCAGCATTTTTTTAGGTGCACTGAAAGTTTTTTATACCTTGCTTTTCCTGCTTTACTGTTGTAGGGACCAGTTGTGTTCCTGATATGACTCTGTTTGGATCCAGTCCTTTTATGGAAGAACAGGAATACTATCCATCATCATGTCTGAGCAAAACAACATTGATTAAAAAAAAAGGATTAAATCGAGTGCTTACTCACCATTGCTGATGAACAGATAAACATTGTAACTAATGTCATTGAAAAGTCCAGGGATCTCGATACGGCACACATACATCCCAGCATCCCTGTTTTCAGCAGCCCTTATGGTAAGTGAAACATCCCCTTGGTCGAGTCCACTGGCCAAGCTGAATCTATGGGACTCTCTGTAGTTCACTTGCAAGCCATCGGAGGAGATAACGGTGTTCTCACAGCTGAATACTGACTGATGTCGCCCCCAACAAATGCTCAATAGGCCGTTGGTGTTGATGTCGTATTTACATGGAAGAGTAACTGTTTCCCCAACCCGTCCAACCACCAGTTTTGATGATTCGCTGCAGGCTACAGCACAAAAACAGAAATATCAACACTTGTTAGTTACATAATATGTAAGGAACCAAATTATTAGATTCCTCATGCATTTCACTAATTTTTTCCTCTTATAAAGGCATAACTTTCACAGTGGGCTACATATCAAACTAATCAAAGTAGAGGTGAATCATGACAGAGAAAAAAAAGATGTATTTTTGTCTTGGTGGAAAGGATACACAACATAGTATACACAAAATATAATACAAAGACATTTTAAAAAACATTTTCTTGTTTTACAGTCAAATACTGATATTTTTGTACTGCACAGAAATGAAATATACACATTATAGCACTATAGTGAAAAAAGTATTATTTGTACTTACTTGCTACATGTATACTTGAGATAACAAATAGAAAAACAATCATTTTCTTTGCTGTGGTACACTCACGAAGTCACTAATTCACGTGTAAATGGCTCATATACTAAAAATAAAACTTCTCTTTTCTATCAAGGCTGTTCTCCAATAGGAATAACTTCAACATGCTATTGGCTCCAAAGCCAGACAGAGACAATTTAGATCCTTGTAATTGTTTATATGATATATTTTAATATATATTGCTTTCTTTTTAAAAAAAGAAATGAATACTTTTGTTCAGCAAGGGCTCAAGAAGCAAGAATTAAATTGATCGAAAAAGTCTTACTGACCCCAAACTTTTGAATAGTACTGTATATGAGAGAGATACTAGGAAATAATAATTATAATCTTTAATGATAAAATAACTCAAGTATTATTTAAAACCTGTTGGGAACTTTTCTCATCTGTCATAGTTTGTGTACATGCATGAAAAGCATGTATTGATTTATTAATGATTAATGGGTTTGAAGATTAGTGGTTAGCTGTCAATGCTTTTACTGGATGTATAATTTTTATATTTCAGTTTCCAAGAAAGCAGCATTGTTATGTAAAAAAAATCCCATAATTTTCCCTTGGGCATTGATTATCAATTATCTCTAATTCAACAAAATTAACAAGAAATGCCACATGGCCACAAAAGTATCCTCGTCAACTTCCTTTTAAAGGGGGGATTTCTTTCTTTTTTTTTTTTTTTTTACATTGACCATTGCTGACAATACAGTTCATGAGAGGCCGTTTCAAGTCTAGACAGTCATATTTCCTCGAGACTGGAGGCTCAGTTTGAGGAAAGGTGACGTAATGTTTTTGGTAAAGCTAACTTCATTGCAAATCACATTCAAACAGGTTTCCATCTTTCAGTGTCTGTGCTTCACATGGCACAACCACAGACCCTAAACTTTAATAAGCAGCAGCAAAAGAGCATGTGTCCTACCAGCTTGAAAATGTAATTTCTGATGTTCATCTTTCCATCTTTTTTGAAGTACCCTACTCTCGAATGCAGTGACCTGAAAAAAAAAAAAAAAAAAAAGCCATGGCATCAATCGGATATATAGCTGCAAAGTAATAGGTTTTTACAGAGACTGGTTGTTCAAGTTTATTATCCTTCCAATTAAAAATAACAGGTTAACATTAAATTTATTACATGAGTCATTAGTATTAAATATTACACACTTCACCATTACTTGATTGTTGTTGTGGCTGGTTCTCAAAAGAGAATTTCCTAATTTTCGTTCAAATCTACTGCGTTTACAAGAACAAATGTGGTTTGTGAGGAATTTATTCTCAGCTTCCTTCTCCTTATGTGGTGTCACACCACACTCAATGGGCTGCGCTTGCATTAACAAACAGATGTTCTCACGTATTTGGATGAATTATGACTTCAATTTCTGTTTTTTACACAAAAGCAATTCCACATTTATTTTTTTTAAGTGACGTGATGTGAGGCCAAGTATGGTGTCCCATGCTTGGAATTTGTGCTCTGCATTTCACCAATCCAAGAGCACACAGTAGTGAACACATACACTGTGAACACACCCCGAACAGTGGGCAGCCATTATTTTTAAGACACATTATGATAGATGGATGACAGGTTTTCTTTAACTCGTCAAAATATCTTACTGAGCCTTCATCCACTTTGGTTCTATTGAAGAATGAGTCTGGGGTCTCAATTATTAACGTCATGATGTGCAAAACCCCCTTTCTTCTTGGACATCCTGCTTCCCCTTACAAAAAAGACGTTTTTTCAAGTGTTCTATACTTCTTTTAAACTAAAAATAAGAATAAGAAAGAAGTCTACTTTCTATGTACTTCTCAGAAATTTACTTTACATACTTCTCAGAAATATATTTAAAATTGCACTTAAGTATGCTTGACTTATACTGACAGAAAAGTGTAAGTATATTTGGCTTATACTTGTACTCCATCTTTTGATCGAGCTATACTTAAAAGTATTTAAATATTCAAAGTATACTTGGCTTGTAGTTCTGTTTACATACAGTCTTATAAACCTACATAGACCCTTTTCACATGTCCGGGTTTCTCGAAGCGGAAGTTGTCATAGTTGGGTAAAATTCTATGGCGGTGAATGAGAGAATACAATAAATATATTTTTTGTGCCCCCATTTTCTCAAATAGCAAAACTCAACAAGTGTTTTCACAACTTTCAAAAACAGGAAAAAAATATACTGATAACGGCAGTCAGAAGAGAGAAAGATAGCTCCCATAGCTGCTTTATTAGAAACACCCTCACAGCAGCGTTAACTAAGTATAGTGTTATAAATGTGCATACATTTAAAAAAAAAAAAAAAAAAAAAGAAATATAAAAAACTGCGCAAAATTTACGATGCTGATGACCGTTAAAACGCGTCATCACAGTCCATGAAAAGAGTCCATTGTTCGAAAATATTGATTTATAAAGAAAACAGATATTTTCCTAATTCTAAGTAGCCTGTCTGAATTTTTGTGTAGGCTAGTCTACTGTTAATGTAGGCATTTACTTCAAATCTACTTTACTCTTTCCCTGCCATTGACTGAATTTTCCAGCTATCCATGTTTTCACTGTTATACGGTTGGGGGCTCTATTAATAACGCGATCATCAAACATTAAACAGCATATTAAATCACAACTGCCTAACGTAACTGAATGAAATGATGAACCCATGAAGAGGAAATGTCAGTGAAGATTGACTCGATCTACTCCATCTGTGTTTTGATCATCGTTCTGAATCCAATTCAGACGCTTTGTCTTTGACAAAAATGCAATTTTCTCAACTTTTTGTTTAAAATGTTGCCTTTCTTTATGACACTTACCCACATTCAAGTGTTAATAAAAAAGGATGCATGGAGCTACAATAAAATGTTTTTAAAATTTGTTAAAGGTATATTTCAAGTATAAAAAATTAATGCCTAAATTGGAACACAGTAGTATACTTAAAGTGCAAAAATAATATTAATAGTAAACTATAAATAGCTATGATGTTATGTTTACTTAAAGAAAACAAGTATAGCCTACTTGCAGAATAAAACTACTAAACTAGAAGTTTACTGAAAGTACACTTCAAAGTGTACTTTCATAAGCTAAAAAATGTACTACTAGTATTATACTTACAAGTTCACTTGTAGTACAGATTCAGTACAAATGAGAAACAGTTGTGAACTAGTTGAGCACTTAAAGTTTAATACTGTTACACTTAAAGTACACTTAAACATAATTTTTATATACTAAATGTGGGCCAATTTAGTCCCAAGCAGTATTGAAATAGCACACTTACAAGTTTACTACTAGTACACATTGATATTAGTATACTTACTACATAAAGCGTACTTAAAAATATACTTGGCATTACTTAAGTATACTTCATAAAATTAACTTGAAGTATACTTCTTTTTTGTAAGGGCCCCGCGGACAACCCATTTCTTGGCTTTAGGAAAATTCTCTTTTTTTGCCCTGCTTTATTGCATGATTGCTAATATTCTCTGACAGAAAAAAACAACAACAATCCTCTCTAACTCTACAAATCAAATCCAAAATTCAAAAGAAGACCAAAACACTACTTTTGAACAGAGACATTAGCTGCTCATTCACAAAATCTAATTATTTGTTGTCCTGCCCAGTTGGCAGTGTTGTTCTGTTGTCTCTTTCAGGTCATTACTGTAATGGTGCTGCTTACTCTTTTTATTTTACTTGGGAGACAATTCCTCTAAATGATAATGCCAGCTTGGCCATTCGCCTAGCTAGGGGTCAAAGCAATCTAAAAAAACTATATAATGTGAAATCAAAAAGGCACTTAAACAGCTGTTTAACTGTGACAGCTGGGAGGGAAAACACACCGTGGTCCACGAGAACATTCATTATGATCATTTTTTATGGTACTGATAATTATTTTGCATAACCCCCAGGCATTTAAGTGCTCTCTTTTCATTTTCTGTAATTGCCAGCAGATCTGGAGAGTGCTTCACAAAACCATGAGGGGGACTATTTGAATTTTGTAATCATTAATCACATTTTAAGGTAATATAACAGGATGAACCGATCATAATCAGTGCAACTCAGTGGGAGAGTATTATTTTCAGTGGCATATAGTTTGAACCCTATTGTGTTAAGAAGTTGAACACGCAGACTCGCTGGGCAGCATGTCGTAATTGTTTAATGTAATAACAGATGCAAGTAAACAGGTTTATTTCTAATCTTGTAGACATTGAATCTTTCATGCACCTTCTGCTTTCCTCTGAGAAAACAACCTAGTCAAAATGTCTGTGGAAATCTTAAATGCAGGCGCACTCTGGCGTGTGATTCAATTTCAGATCACCTCTTATCTGAGTTGACTGCAGGTTGACCACCATCCAGAATGACACAAACCTGCTGGGTAATTGGACTTTTTTTTCAGAGGAACATTCCGAAGACAGGACAGGAGGTTTATTTGAGGTTGTAAACGCACGTAAATGCAATATAAAAGCTTACGCGGGTCATGCTCTGGTACATGTGCTAAACAAGGCTTCAGGCATCTCTCTCTTTCATGTAACATAAGCAGATGCATGGGCTTATATATGACTCGTTTTACATATATTATTTTTTATATCCTATCTTAATAATAATGAGAAGCACTTTTGGATACTCCACACCTGTACACACTCACGTTTTTGGCATTCAAGGCCTTAGCTATTGTCTTGTTGTCCATTCAACAGCAGCATCCAACACTGTCAAGCACTATTAGCAATAAATAGAAATGACAAAGTGTGTTTACACCTGTGAAATACTGTAGTAATTAGCATCTTGCTCATTATGGGTCTTCTCTGACTGAAAGGAGATGAATGAAGTTATTCTTTCATTACAATTTTGCATACACATCTTTATCTCCCTAATTAACTTTACATTAATTAATTATGTCCAGCTAGAGGGAACTTATGCTCATGTCTCATGCTCAGACCTCCTATCTCTCAAATGCGACTTTGTTTCTTAATTGTGACTATATAAATCTTGCATTTTGACATTATATATGGCAATTTTGACTTTATTTCTCACAATAGAGACCTTTTTCACCCTCACAATTGCAACAATATCGTAAGCTGAATATTGTAGGATGGTATTTACAATACAGTGATTAAAATACTGTTAGAATATAGCTGCAGTTTTAAACACTTGAAACAGGGTCACTATAACATAAGCATTAAGTGTGATCAATAAGAAACATTTCTCTATAGATTTCTGTGTGAAAACATATTACAAAGCAAACCCATTAAATGCAGTTTGGTCCTGCTGGACATTTTAAAAGCACTTCTCTGATCTATATCAATTAGCTTTATGGATCCTTAAACAAATCAATAGCAGTCAATGTAAACTGACCTCAACATTTCTTTTGTTGATTAAACAATACTTAAACATTAACTTAGGTCTCCATTAAAAGCCCAATGGGTTTAATACATTACTGGGATACAAAATCATATTAGTATCAATGTTGTTTATGCCAGTAATGTGCTCTATGTGCCCCAATATATTTATGATATGCAGCTAATCTGCTGAAAGACCAACGAGACTTCAGGTGAATTTCGCTGGAAAATGCTATTGATATTTACATACAAATGTGCTTATGATAAAATGTAATTCTGAGGAATGGGAGCTTATACAAAATTGGTGAAAGATGTAATGCCTTTTACTTAAAGACATTTTAAAATTAAAATTTACACTGCCATTCAAAAGTTTGAGATCAGCAGTGTTGGGGAAAGTTACTTTTAAAGGGTTAGTTCACCCAAAAATGAAATTTCTGTCATTAATTACTCACCCTTATGTCGTTTCACACCTGTAAGACCTTTGTTCATCTTCAGAACACAAATTAAGATATTTTTCATAAAATCCGATGGCTCAGTGAGGCCTGCATTGCCATCAAGACAATTAACACTTTCAATGCCCAGAAAGCTACTAAAGATGTATTTAAAACAGTTCATGTGACTACAGTGGTTCAACCTTAATGTTATGAAGCGCCGAGAATACTTTTTGTGCACCAAAAAACAAAATAGCGACTTTATTCAACAATATCTAGTGATGGGGGATTTCAAAACACTGCTTCATGAAGCTTTGAAGCTTTACGAATCTTTTGTTTCGAATCAGTGGTTTGGAGCGCGTATCAAACTGCAGTGTATAGCATTTTGTCAGATTTTAGTGGTGAGTTTTCGCAATATGAGCTTTGCAAGCTGCACTTTCATGACTAGCTGCCTCTGGAATACTTTTGCAATACTTTTACTTTTGGAATATATT
The DNA here is from genome assembly GCF_019924925.1 of Ctenopharyngodon idella. NCBI lineage: Eukaryota > Metazoa > Chordata > Actinopteri > Cypriniformes > Xenocyprididae > Ctenopharyngodon > Ctenopharyngodon idella. The sequence continues at coordinate 18,160,176 of NC_067240.1, read as the reverse complement.
TACATTGCAAATATTTGATGCTAATAAATTGCTTAATTAGTCCGGGCTGAGAGCGTCTATCAGTTAAACCGCCAAAAAAATCATTCAATTCCAAGGGCCCTTGGTTCTGTGAAAAGTAGCAAAACCAATGTTACTCATGTATGGAGCAGAAACAATGCAACTTCAGTGTCTCTCCAGCGCTGCAAAGCTCTTGTCTGATCATAACCCTTCTTTTTCCAGTGATATTGCTCTTTTGTAATGTCTCTCAGCCATCTCTCTTTCTACAGTCTTTCTTCAAATCTCCCTCTTGCTCACTCTCTCCTCCCCCATCATGAGTGGATACGCCCCCTACTGCTGATTGGCTACAAGTGTGTTGTGGTGCTTGGTCTGATCCACTTGTTTCTCAGAAATCACTTACTGCACCTTTAAAGGGGTGGTTCATTATGATTTCACTTTTAGTTTTTTTTAACTTTAGTTAGGGTGTAATGTTGCTGTTTGAGCACAAACAACATCTGCAAAGTCACGGCGCTCAAAGTTCAAAGCAAAGGGAGAAATTTTCTTTTAAAGAATTCTCTGTTTAAGGACTTCAACAAACGGCTGGTAGGGACTACAACGAGCTTTTTCCCGGGTTTGTGACATCACTAACCCTAAAATTTACATAAACCCTGCCCCAGAGAACACGCAACAAAGGGGTGAGGCCATGTTATTGCAATACAGTACGTAACACAAATGCAATAGCATGTCATAAAAGCAAGTTGCCAACATAAGTTATAATTAAACTAAACTATACCTGTTTTATCTACTCTAGGATCTTACAACAGTTCCCACATGAGCAATTTATAGATTATCATGACAGAATATGCTAATCAATGACTTTAAGATATCCCACATCAGCTACATAAATTAAGCAACTAACCGTTCAGAAACGTTGCATTCTACATGTTGTCACTTCTTCTTGAGTCTCTCCATCATTGTCCGAGTTCAGTTTGAACATAAAAGGCTGAACAGTTTCTGACATTTTCGGTGAGTCTGAGGTAATCAGCGCTGCTAACATGAGCTCTTGAAACCCGCCCTCTGCTTAGGAGCAACAGCTCATTTGCATTTAAAGGGACACACACAAAAACGGAGCATTTTTGCTCACCCTCAAAAAGTGACAAATTTAACATGCTATAAAAAATTATCTGTAGGGTATTTTGAGCTAAAACTTCACATACACACTCTCTTTACATCTTGTAAAAATGGCATTATACCACCCCTTTAAGTGGTTATTTTTGGCAACTTGGTTTTGAAACGATTCCTGGTGTACTACATGGCTGCCATGATTGTTCTCCCTTTGAAGTCCCCTACGTAGACATCATGCCATTCAGAACACACTTGCAGGGCTAAACAGTAAGGACTGATTCTTCTACTGTCAAATCTGGCCTTATTTTAATTTATTATCGTAATCAAAAACACACTGGTTTGTAGTGCAAATTATTTTACTATTTACTGCATTTTGTTATTCTTCCAGTAATATAGTGGCTAATGAATCAGTTCACACACATTCACAGAAAATAGTTTACTTCCACTTTGCAAGATGAGGTGGATAATGTAACTCCATAAATTCATAAACACAGTTTTACTGGAAAACAAGGGCATACGATGTAAAACATTACTGACTGGTTTGTAGTGTTCAGCACATTCTTACTGATGCTTTCAAGACTATCACAAGTATCATTATTACCAAACATGGCAGGCAATATTGATACAGATTTGCAGTGCACTTAATACTTTCACTTTGTTCATCAGATTATAAATCTGGGGGAGTTTAGTTCAAAGATTACAGTGTTTTGTGCCCTGTCAACATCTTGTGAGAATGTCAGGCATGGACGTCCATATTTTACCACACAGATTGGTGCTTGATATTAATTGAAACTCCGCCACATTTTTTTTAAAATGGATATATTTAACACAGACATTACCATCCGGAGCAATTTGCGTTTTCTCATTTAACAGGCCTTTTTCTGATTCTCTGTAAGCTCAGTGTGAGTAATTATTTTGGTTGAAGCAAACCTGTTGTTGTACAATCGTGTCTTATACGCTTCGCCAAACAGAATCCTAAATGAAACATTGAACTCAATTTAACAGGCTGTTCTTGTCCTTAATCTTGAACATTGTGTATTCCTAAATGCTGCCATGCTCCTGAATTAATTATGCTGTTCCTGGGAATTAGCTCTCACTGTGTTTTGCCAGAGGAGCAGCACCATGCAGTGCAGAGGTAGTTTATCCATTGATTTGTATCAAAAAGACCCGTTAGAAACACATTTAAGGGCAAAAATACATCTGACACAGCAACACATTTTGAACTGTCCACCATCAGTTTCACTTCCTATTTGCGCAACTTTGTGTATACTCTTTTATTAGACTTATACAAATTTTGACCTTTTGTGACTCGAGCATGTTGATATTTTCTGATCATCTTAGTTAAAGTTCCAGGGGATTTGTAGGAGAGAGTGTTTTGTGTCATTGAACCGAATGCATATGTGACAAATAAAAGAATGCAGCTGATGCTCTAACATGTGCTTGTAATCTGCCTGACTTATTGCTCCAAACAATACTGAAGACCTCATAATTCAATTTACTATACATATCCTGAGGGGATGATATAGCCCAGGGGTGTCCTGGTCCTGGAGGGCCACTGTCCTGCAGAGTTTAGCTCCAACCCTAATTAAACACACCTGAACCAACTAATCAAGGTCTAACTAGGCTAGAAACCTCTAAGCAGGGGTGATGAGGCAAGTTGGAGCTAAACTCTGCAGGACAGTGGCCCTCCAGAACCCTGATATAGCCAACCCTGATCTTACAGCAATTTGTACGTATTTTACGAGGTGGCTAATTTGTACGAATTCATACGACCTCACTCGTATGAATTCATACGTTTTTTGTTAAATCGTACATATTTTACGAGTTGACAAATTCGTATGAATTCATACGAATGCCCTACCCCAAACCCCGCCCCTAAACCTACCCACTGGGGTTTAGACAAATCGTACGAATTCGTACAAGTGAGGTCGTATGAATTCATACGAATTAGCCACCTCGTAAAATACGTACGAATTGGTCGTGAGATAGCGTTGGATATAGCCTATAGGGCAGTGGTCCTTGTTTGTTTTTTCTTTTGGGACCCAGGTTGTACATTGGACTTCAAGTGTTGACTCAACACAGAACCAAATTTGTTTATTGTACAAAAATTTAGAATTTGTACTTTATTTCTCATAAATTCAAATGCATTCGCTCACTGAGACTTTATTTGACATACATATTCACTATTTTGAATTTGATCTGACCATAAGGCTACCTGTTTTTTCATTGTTTATTCTAATGTGAAAATGTTTAAAATGTTTTATTAATAGTGCTGCCAAAGTTAACACGTTAAAATATTTAGCAATTAATGCATAATTTGGCAAGATTTACATTATATGATCGAGCTCTTATTCACGCAAATGCTTTTAAAGTCGGCATGAAGCGGAAGTTGCGATTGTCTTTTCTTCTTTACTGTGACGCTGATTTGACACAAAAGATTCATAACGCTCCGAAGCTTCATGAAGCAGTGTTTTGAAATCGGCCATCACTATATAAGTCGTTATTTTGTTTTTTTGGTGCACAAAAAATATTTTCGTTGCTTTATAATATTAATATTGAACCACTGTACTCACATGAACTGATTTAAATATGTTTTTAGTACATTTATGGATCTTGAGAGAGGAAATGTCATTGCTGGCTATGCAGGCCTCACTGAGCCATCGGATTTCAACAAAAATATCTTAATTTGTGTTCCGAAGATTAATGAAGGTCTTACGGGTGTGGAACGGCATGAGGGTGAATAATTAATTACATTATTTTCCTTTTTGGATGAACTAACCCTTTAAATTTCTATTTCCTACCTGTTAGAAAGGAAGGCCACAGGTAAATATGACATTTATTATAATGGTTTTTTTTATGAAGATTGTTTTAAGTTCTATTAAATAAAAAGTTGTCATTTTTTTTAAAAAGCCTATTAGGCTAAATGTTAAAATTGATAGCTTTCATTTATAGGCTACTGTAAGTGAACGTCTATAATTAATGTTTAAAAAAAAAATCAATTTCATAGAGATTGATACTGGCCTTCATTCATAAAAGATGCCATTAAACAAATATTTTAAAATATAATGTCTTTAAGTTGTTTCTACATTAATTTGGAGAGTAACTGTGAAATTATTACAATATAAAAATATTAAAAACTCCAGTGTTTTTAAATGCAATTAATCGTGATTAATTACAGAAAAAATGTGTCATTAATTGGTTAATTTTTAATCGATTGACACCACTAATTATTAATAATTATAATTAAGACACTAAATCCAAAAACGCAAATCATGTTAATCATTCAATTATTGTCTCATTCCAAGTATTGTCTGTATTAGTGCTGGGCGGTTTGACCATTTTTTTTTTTTTTTTTACTGGACCTTTATTTTGGCATATTTTACCTGTCAGGAGTACAGGGAATATATTATATAAACATTGTAAGGACAAATAAAAAATTTATTTAAAAAATGTAATCAAATCAGTTCATAAAGCTAACAATTTAGTTTAAAATGTAATCAAATTAATTTAATTATTTAATTTAATAAAATTAATAAGTAGGCTACATTTTTACTGTGCAATTTGTCATTTCAATGAATACCTTTGAGTTTGTGTGCTTTAATTATTATTATTATTATTGTTATTATTATTATCTCTATTAATCTAAGTAACGTTACACTCTATTGTACAATAGTAATATTTCTGTTATTTCAAGTTTGCCGAACTTTTATTTTGACAGGGTCGTAGAGACTTGACTTCCTATGTATATGATAAGGCAAATGTCGATAGTTTTATCAAATTGAACGGTGAAATGTTCAAAAAGTGACTCTAAGAGCAGCTTTGCAGAGAAAGTTCATGTATAGTGAGTGAGACAGCAGACACAAATCATCGCGAGCGTCAGGCGTGCTTCAGTAATGGAAACTATGGAAGTCTGTATGAATGAACGCCGCATTTTCGTCTACTATTTCATTAGCAGTCTTTTTTAGCTTTATTTTCACAGACACTATTCTGTATCGATATCTGATTTATTGAACAGCCCTACTTTTGATTTATTCATTCAAAAATTGCCAAATTCTGTGACGCTCCGCTTTATTCAGTAAGTTCTATTTGTGACTGGATTCCGTGATTTCATCCGTGTTTTCTGCATTGCGGTAATCTTATGGCTCTACATGGTATTTGCAGTATTAAAGAGAGTTAGTTTTGGGAGTTATTTATTGTTGTGTTATAAAGTTGTTTCCATTAGTGTAAGAAGGGTATGCAGTTAATATAAGTCCGCTCTCTATACACTCTACATAGCGCTTCATGGCCATTGAATAGAGACAGCAGCTACACACCGGTATGGCGGTTTTTGAAAAATACATATCGGTTTCGAAATTGAAACCGGTATACCGCCCAGCACTAGTCTGTATGCTTCATAAAGTATGACTAGCTTATACCAAGTGACAGATAAATCTGTGCCAAAATACTGCTCTGAAAATCATTGATGCTAATAATAAACCTCCCTTTTAAAATTTTATAGGCCTGTTTATTTTACCATACACTGTTGCATTATATGGTATTATTGATATTTGAATTTAATTAATTAATATTAATATTTTCCCTGATGATCTTGTCGGAACAGTACCCACCAGTTAAGAATCACTGGTCTAGTGGTAAAGGTCTATAGTCTCCTGTTGTCTTTAAGGTAGGTAGTAAATACAACAGATTTTTAAGCTGAAATACCTCCATTATAAAATAAGGAGTTAAACTTCAGCTTTTAAATCGTTGGTATGCATGAGGATGATTTTTTTTTTGTGTGCTTTTTTGCTGCCATTTCTTTTTTGCATTTTGGATCCTTTTTAAGCGTTTGAAAGTGTGATTATAGCGTTCACATAAAACGAAGCCAATTGTCACTTCCTGCACGTCTCGTAATGTCTCAATGGACAACTGGCTGTGGCTGAACTTGGACACATGGACAACCTGGACCAGGCTGATAACAGGCTCACAGCTGCTACAGAAAACCTGCTTTGACAGCTATTGTGAGATTATGAATCTAGCCATAAATCTGTTTTCTTCTTGAATGTGTTCGAAAAAGATACATTCTGTTGTCGATTTGCACCGAAAAACACACAGCAAAAAGAAGAAAAAACACAAAAGGGCATCACCAAATCAGTGGGTTGTCTGAGATGACATAAGACACTCTCTATTTTGATCCCAGATGATGTGTTTAATCTCAGCCAGAGACCTTAAAAGGAGAATACTGTAGGAGAACTCTGTTTTAGATGGATTAGCACCACTAAGGACACTTCTAATAGCATCATTGACGTCGTACAGTTGGAGTGCCCAGGGCTCCTATAGCCACCTCCTTTATCAGCCCAGCATGACTGGAGAGTGGAGAGAGCTTCTGTCTGCAGGCCCTTGCTGGAGATATGACTGTGTGCCAAAGACTTGTCCCCACACGCAGAGGAAACAGATTACTTGGGGACAAACACATAAACCCTTGAGACGTGGGTGTTGGGAAGGGAACATGATGCCGTAGCAAGAGGAAAGACAGTAATGTGGCACTGCAGGGGTTTTATCTGTGTAAGTCCCTCAGGGAGGGCCGTATAGTTGGCACTAACAAAAAGATCTAAAAAAAAAAAAAAATCTAAATGTACCACAGGATTTTTTTTCTTATGGCATATAGATCATAAAGAGTACTCAATAAAAGGTTCTTTGTTGGCATCTATTGTTCCATGAAGAACCTTTAACATCCATGGAAAAAAGTTCTTCACGCTAATAAAAAAAGGTTATTTAAAGCTGCAGTCTGTAACTTTTTTTGGTTAAAAATGATCCAAAATCAATTTTTGAGCAAGTACGTAACCAGCCAGTGTTCAAAACTATCTCCTTACCTTAGCCCGATTCACAACGGTAAGCTTGTAATAATGTTTTCTAAATCGGGTGGGTTTCCGTGGGAAATTTGAGCATGCCGCCGTTCATCTTTGCATCATTACGTCACAGCTGTTTACATAAAGAAGGAGTCCCAGCTAGTAGCTATATCATGTGAGGATGCTGCTTGTAGCGGATAATTTATAGCCTTTTCTGACAGCAGCTGAAATAATTAAACTTACCATTTTGATGGCGAATTGTAGAGTATGACAAATTAACATTAGAGATTAGACTGTACAGAAATTAAAATCTACAGTTAACGCTAATACACACTAAATACACATAGTCACGCAATGCTGATGTTGTTAACATTAACAATTTGAGAACAAAGTATAACAAAAATAATAATTTGCATGGTTTTACGTGATCTGAGCCAAGCGATCGTTAGATTTAATCACCATTGGTAGCGTGATTTATTGTAATGCTTTTTTCTCAGTTGGTCAGAACAAAAGTGGCAGATTTGTTACTTGTTCGGATGAGATTTTCCGGTGAAAATTCTTATTTTGGTCATACTTCCAAAACTACAATCTGTGATTCTGAAGTACCTGTACAGTATTCACCGGTGCGGTGACTGACAGCCACACATTCTCCTCAAAACATTAGATTTATCCGCGGTGAGGAGCCATGCCGATGCACAACCCACAGAAAGATGATAATTCCGCAAATAACTGCAATTGCAGGTTTCAAACAGAGATGGTGACAAAGAGGCAAAACTTACAGACTGCAGCTTTAAGAAATGTTGGGATCCAAAAATGTATGGTATTCTTTTTTGTTATCGCTGCAAAAAAAAAACCTGTTCAGGATTTTTTTTTTTAGGAGTGTATGATTATGAACATATTGGTATTAGAGCTCCAGACTGTAACAAATATGTAAATGTGACAAAAATTGTAACGACTTAAAAACAACTTAATTAAAAAAAAATTTCTCGCAAGAAACAAACTCAGTTTGTTTGAGTCAAATTTACTAAGTGAGTGAATTGTTCAGAGTGTTTACTGTTCACTGTGACTCCTTTACCAATCCGTGAGTCGTTCTTTGGTTGGATTCAAAATGAACCATGAACCATTAATATATACTTTAGGTTTGTGATATTAACATTACAGGTTTTTTTTTTCAATTGCTAACACACAATTCATGAATAAAATCACCATTTTCTCACAACTACAAACACAATCTCGTAACTACACAGCAATTTGTACAAAGATCAAATAATATCAAAAAAGATCAAAAATATCACTTTTTCGATACATATCAATACTGAAATGTCTAAAACTCTTCCAATACTCATTTTCTGCAGAATAGATACACAATACCAGCTGCGTTTTCTTGCTCTCTCATCTCTCCGACAGCGAGTTGACAGACAGAACCGCCTCCTCTCACTCGTTTCATTTGCTCCGGATGAATATTGTTGGTGTTACAGTGCTTGAATTTCATTCTGGGATTGCACATATTGCACATAATTTTACTCATTCTTGCAGATTTTGCACTCACACCCAAAGTGCGCTCACATAAAGCCTCCTCTCAGTACTAAATTGAGTTATATTTCGCTGCTTATTTTGCTTAAACAGTCAAATCCACACAAAATAATGTCAAAATGCCGTTCTTGGCGAGTATTCACGTAAACACAGTCAGTTATGTTAAGTGAATGAAAACAGTTGAGAAAGGAAACGCATGTGTAACAGTATAGATCTGTGCGTCAGGTCTTAAAGTGACAGCAGCTGCCAAATTATGAGATATATTATCCTGAGATTGTTGTGTCATCAGTTTTGATACTTTATGTTTAATCATGGATAAATGTGTGCTATTTGAGTTCACAATGTGATGCTTCAGTTAATTATATTATGTGTTTTAGGAATGAGATCATGGTTAAACCTGTGTAAAATTAGGGTATTTTTGTGTAGAGTTTTGCAGAAATCATTGAGAAAATTGGAAAGTGTGTGAAAACAGGTGAAATGAATTAAACATTTTGAGAATTGAATGAATGGCAAATTTTGAATCAGTTATGCCCCCGGTTTCACAGACAAGGCTTAAAGGGATAGTTCACCCCAAAATGAAAATTCTGTCATCATTTACTAACCCTCAGGTTGTTCCAAACCTGTATACATTTTTTTGTCCTGTTGAACAGAAAGGAAGATATTTTGAAAAATGTGAGAAACTGAACAGTTCTGGGGCACCATCGACTTCCATAGTATTTTTTTTTCCTACTATGGAAGTCAATGGTGCCCCAAAGCAGCCTGGTTACACACTTTCTTCAAAATATCTTCCTTTGTGTTTAGAAGAACAAAGAAATGTATACAGATTTGGAACAACTTGGGAGTGAGTAAATGATGACAGTATTTTCATTTTTGGGTGAACTATCCCTTTAAGCTAGTCCTAGACTAAAATGCAAGTTTGAGCTGTTTGTTGATCTTAAAATATGTCAGTGCCATTTTTTTTTTTTTTTGTCTCAAGATGCACCCCAGTAATGTTTTTTTCTAGGGTATGTTTATAAAATCAACTTAAAAGTCCTAATTGAACTAAGGTCTAATCCTGACTTAGCCTAAGCCCTGTCTATGAAACCAGGCCATAGTGTGTTAGCCATCGAGAAAAACTGTAATGTACTGGCTGACTGGCATATGACAACAATGTAATTAAAGATACATATTCATAACAGAGTATCTTTCTTAAAAAAAAATCATTCACATATTTAAAATAAAGGTGTAATTGAGTCGATTGTAAGGGAAACTTTTTGTTTGGAAGTAAACTATGAAGTGGGTTGAACAAGAAGAAATATTCTTACAAGACATTCTTACATTTATATAGCACAAATACATGAACGTTATGACCAAATTAATTCAACAGTTTTCTTCAAAACCTCCTGTTTGGTGGAAATCGATAACCGGTCATTCCAGTGATGTCATTGAGCGGTGTGATTATGGAGTGGGCTCCATCTTCAGACTCGGATATTTATAGTATGTATTTCACGGCTCATAGTGATTTGTTGCTGATTGCTGAGATGTTTTTTACAGTCTTTGTATGCTCAACAAGACTCTGCCAGACTCGCAAAAAGTCGTTCATCATGAGTCAGTGGTTAGAGGTCTCCATCGGAGCGGAACACATGACTCATTTCATCACACGAGCGGACATGACATTCCATCTCCGCTTGCATAGATTTATCTCCCTTAGGGTGTTAGAGATCCTGCAGGAGACGAACCTGAATCAGTGGAATACTTGAATCACAGAGGCTTTGGGTTATCAAAAAAATCAAAATTAATTTACTGTTATATTAAGTAATATTAGTAAGCTTATTTGTTTTTGTAATACACATTCCTGGCCTTAATGTGAATAATTCATCTGTACAGACTTTTTCCTCAGTGCCTTTTTTGGATCTCAGTCCATGAAATTAATTTATCCAAAGAACTCTATCTTAATTTTGGCCAATTCACCAGTGTTCACTCTCCTTCCTTTACAGGCTAATATTTTAAATCTAAAACCTGGATTGGAAACAGCATCCATCTTAAACAGTTCCTTTCAATAAATTACTCAGCACTTTTTCTTTCCTTTTTTTTAATTGCTAAGTTTCATTTTGAAATGTATTACTCTTTTCACTGGTCAGATTTTGAATTTTAAGAGACATTGCTACCTAAAATAGCATTTATTTTCTTTAATAACCCTTAAATATTTAGTCTCAACATTGTGAGCATTGTAAGGAATTCATGACATGAACAAGTTTTTATACATTTCAAAACACAAAATAATAGACAGTGAGACAGATCTAATTTCTGCATGAACAGGTCATCAGATAAAGACAAGATATAACATCATAAATTCATAATAATTGAGGTGAAACCCAAGAGTTACTGCAGTCATTTCAAACCGTTTGCTTGATGAAAGTGAACAGGGACTAGCTGTCAACAAATAAATGTCATATTGTGAGAAATCAAATTTTCCTTTTCAACTCGGATTGTTTTACGAATCTATCACAAATGTGATTCAAGCTTTGCAAAGAGGCTGTTATTGAAGTATGGGGCAGTTAAAAACTATATTGGACTCGACAGCAACCCTGTGTCATGTGTCTTCGCTGTTACTCATTTCACATGTAAAGGGGTCGTTTCTTAAAAGGGCACAGCAGCAACAATTTTAAAGGTCAGAGAGAAGGTGGTAAATGGTCATTAAAAATTTTGATTAAAAATAACTTAAGTAACATGAACCTCAGGAGAAAAGACTTTAAAATAATAATAAAAAAAATAACAATATATTAAAAATAATAAAAATAGATAATTGTCAGGCACTGGGTAGGCTGTAGTAAGCACACAATCACAAAGGATAACAAAAGGAGTCTTTAATAGTATATTCAGGAGAATCACAGGGAAGAAGCTCAGGAAATAACCACACTTAACATAAACAATACCAGACAATGAAACAAAGGAAACTGAGGGTTTAAATATAAGGGAGAGTAATCAACTGAACAGAAACTAATTAACAGCCAATGAGACAAACTAGGAAACACAGGTAAACCAGAACAGGGAAAACAGAACCGAAACCCAATGAAACTAAACCAAAACAGAACATTTTACAATAAAATTAATAATTAAAGTATTTAACCCTTAAATGCATGAATGTTTCGCCAATCATTCTTATATTCAGGTCTTTAGCGACTCGGATCTATATGTAACACGGATGGATCTTTACCTGACACGATAATATAAAACTCCCCTAATATTAAAATAACCATTACAGAACAATAAAATAAAGCATATTTTGTTACCTTTTGGAGCTTGTAAGGGTTCAGTTTGAGTAGATGTTTTATACCATCACCACTGTCCTCATCAGAGCTCATTTGCCAGTACATTCAGCATCTGGCTTATATTCGTGATCTGAAACATATTCTCAAAACTATAATTTTCATCTTCAAAATCAAGATGTGACAGCTGACAGCTTCTTCACCAGATCCACCATCAAGTGACAGTAACACTAATATCTGATTGCGTTCAGTAATTGCTCTGCAGTAAATCGCTGAGCCATTTCAAGTTTTGCTGGTGACACATTCTATTCTTTTGTTTACTGCCTGCAGTAACTATAAGTGAAACGTCACTTCATCATTGTGTATCAGATATTGCCACCTTGTGGAATAAAGGTGAATTGCACTTATTCAGTCATCAAAGTTTCAATTTTTGTTTTGCAGAAAAAAATATACTTACACTGTTACACACTTTGGGATCGATAGCGTTTCAGGTTTTTTTTTAATAATATAATTTTTTTCTTGTTATATTGTTTATAATTAATTGAGGAATACTAAGATGGTCGATTGCTCCTGTCTGCCTCGCTGCTCAGATTGGTTTGCGTTTGTAACTCCGTATAGCTTTGTTTTGAATCTCTTTTATTCATTGTTGCTTATTTTATTATTTTTTTTTTTTTATTACCTTATATGTAATATTGCCTACCACACTAATCTGACGTCGCTAGCTTGTAATCTTTGAATCTAAATCGCTGTTACAACGCATTTGCATTTGCAGCGCTAGCTTGTTAACTTGTTAACAGTCTCTCGCACGCTCCTTTTTCAACGCGTTCTTCAAACAGCTGTGGTAAGTCGGATCAGTCTACAAACACGGGGAGTCATGTCATCCTCTCCCAGCATTGCTACCTGTTCCATTTGCCACATGTTTACCATAGCTCTCTCTGTCAGCGACGAGGGATTTACATGTCATAAATGTAGGGAAATAGTCAGGCTGACAGAGAGAATCTCAGAATTAGAGACACGCATCCAAACTTTAATCGAGGATAGTAAGAATGCAAGGGCTTCAGATACTGTTTTGGATGCGACTAGCTTAGTGAACTCTGTACATTGTTCGGTTCCGGCAGCAGGGCACTTGGGTAACGGTGAGGCGGCCTAGCCGCGGAAAACACCACTCTTCCATTCCAATAAGAACATCAAACAGGTTCTCCCCACTCAGTGATACACCCACTGAGAATCCTGTTGAAAGTGCCCTAGTTATTGGCGATTCTATTACACGGAACGTGAAAATAGAGACACCAGCCACCATAGTCACATGTTTGCCGGGAGCCAGAGCACCTGACATCAAAGCAAATTTAAAAGTGCTGACTAATGCTAATCGTAAATACTCTAAGATTATTATTCACGTCGGCACTAATGATGTTCGACTTCGCCAGTCGGAGATCACTAAAATTAACATTAAAGAGGTGTGTGAACTCGCAAGTACAATGTCAGGAGAAGTAATTTGCTCTGGTCCCCTTCCTGTTCGTCGGAGTGATGAGATAGTTAGCAGATTATCATCACTCAATGGCTGGCTGTCTAAGTGGTGTCCGCAAAATAATATAGGTTTCATAGACAATTGGAAAAGTTTTTGGGGCAGACCTGACCTGTTGAAAAGAGATGGTATTCATCCCTCCCGGGATGGTGCTGCTCTTCTCTCTAGTAATATGGCACATAGTCTTAGAACTGAAACATGACAAACTGGGGCCCAAGTCAGAAAGCAGACAGACTGGCTAAACCGACCGTCTGCTAGCTGCCTCACGTTACAGAAGTCAGAAAATTCAGATAACTCCCAACACATAGAAACTCTTACACCTAGATATTTTCAAATAGAGACTGTGTCTGTACCCCGAATTAGTAAAAACAAAAAACTTCCAAACTCATTTAATGGTAAAAATTTAATTGATGTTCAACAAATAAAAAATAGAGATAATAATGCTAAACAAATGATAAAACTCGGGTTGTTAAATATTAGATCCCTTTCTTCAAAATCACTTATTGTTAATGATATTATCAAAGATAATAATCTAGATGTGCTGTGTTTGACAGAAACTTGGCTAAAACCGGACGATTACATTACTTTAAATGAGTCTAGTCCTCAAGGTTATGATTATCGACACAATGCCCGTCAGAAAGGCAAAGGGGGAGGTGTTGCTGTAATCTATAGTAATATTATCAGTATTAGTCAAAAGTCTTTCAAATATAATTCCTTCGAAGTAATGGTACTTTACGTAACATTATGTAGGTTGACATTTGTGCTGGCTACTGTATACAGGCCACCAGGACACCATACAGACTTTATCAAAGAATTTGCTGATTTTCTGTCGGAGTTAGTATTGGCTGCAGATAAAGTCCTTGTTGTTGGTGATTTTAATATCCATGTAGATAATAAGAAAGACGCATTAGGATTGGCATTTGCAGATATTCTAAACTCTATTGGTGTTAGACAACATGTGTCAGGACCTACTTATTGTCGTAATTATACTTTATATCTAATATTGTCACATGGAATCGATATTGATGCTGTTGAAATTCTGCAGCAGAGTGACGACATCTCAGATCATTATCTAGTCTCGTGTATACTACATTTAGTCAAGGCGGCTAAACTGCCTCCATGCCATAAATATGGTAGAACCATCACTTCTACCACTAAAGATTGCTTTATAAATAATCTTCCTGATCAGTTTCATCGCCTTAGCATACCAGAAAGCTTAGAAGACCTCGATGTTGTAACAGAAACTATTGCCTCTGTCTTTTCCAGCACATTAGACTCAGTTGCTCCTTTGCGCTTAAAAAAGATTAAGGAAATTAATCCAATGCCATGGTACAATGAGCACACTCGGACCCTAAAGTTAGCAGCCAGAAAAATGGAGCGCAGCTGGAAGAAAACAAAACTAGAAGTATTTCGCATTTCGTGGAGAGAGAGAATGATTGAGTACAGAAAGGCCTTAAAATCTGCTTATTCAACAGTGCTTTGATCTGCCTGCATTGACACTATTCTTTTAAGAGCTGCTGTGCAGCCAAATAATGTACCAGTTATCAATGTAAAGCTGCTTTGACACAATCTACATTGTAAAAAGCGCTATATAAATAAAGGTGACTTGACTTGATGTCTAACTTTAAAAAATGAATGGAGGATGGATGTCTAACTATAAAAAATGGTGGGTAGTGAATGACATCTTGGGTCACAAACAGTGTTGGGGGTAACGCATTACAAGTAACTTGAGTTACATAATCAGATTACTTTAAGTAACTAGTAGAGTTACTTTTTCAATTTACAACAAAATATCTAAGTTACTTTTTCAAATAAGTAACGCAAGTTACTTTTTGACATTTATTGACTGGCTGCTCTCTTGTCCCCATGTTGAGAGAAATAAAGTGCTGAGGTGTGTGCGCTGATGTAAACATGATGGGTATTGTAGTTCTAGACTAAATGTGAACATGCATTTACTCATCTCACATGCACAAAAAATTTAATTATTCCTCAAAATGAATAAAAAATAATTTTACGCAAACTATAATAATTAAAGATGCAATATGTAATATTTTTGCAGTAAAATATCCAAAAACCACTAGGCCAGTGTTATATATTTTGTTCACTTGAGTACTTACAATATCCCAAATGTTTCCTACTATTTGTAAATCATGAGAAAATTGCAATTTTAAACAAGGCTCTGGACGTGTGAGGAATCGTCTGTCAATTGCGTCATACCCGCGTTAACCCTTGGTCTGCCTCGGTTTCCGGTTTTATTTTGTAGAAACCATGGAAACACCCAAGACGCTTTAATATATTACACTTTTTAATAGACAAGGCAACAACTGTTTTGATATATTTATAGACAGAAAACTAATTGTTGTTGTTATATAGCGTAACACGTTTAGTCTTACTGTTTAAATCTAATTTTCTTGATTTTTTTGCGAGTACCATGCTTTACCATGCCTTAGAGAAAAACACTATTTTGTCAAGTAGCTAACATAGCATAATCAGATGCAGCTTTATTTTTCGTATCATACAATACGTTTTAAAATTAATTGCATGCCATTTATCAACACAAGCCATCCAGCATTTAATATGATATTCAAAATCGATCTAGTGTACTGCAGTGTGCAACAGGTGTCTCACAGCAGCCACCGTGCGAACGCACAGAGTAAGGTTATAACATAATTTTCAACACAGTCAAATGTATCTAGTATGATAAACAGATCTGCGTTACCTCATACTCATGACCGGAAAAGCGGAAGCGGCGCCGGCGACTGTGACATAATAAAAGTTCTGCTGCTCGTGAGGCATGTGTTGCGCAATAGCTCCAGCGGCCTCGTTCAACTCCCACAACACTCGGCCCTGCTCTGCTTCATACTCAGGTAACATTAATAATCGCATCCATGAACATGATTTCTTCCCGAGTCATATCCCTATTCTTTTGCACCGTCCGTTGATGTGAAGACCACATGTCTCAAGATTCCGCGCTCAAACTTGGTGTCATCAAGCTACGCCTTTGTTTTGAGGCGACCTCTAGCGGACAAAATATTTATATATTGCACCTTTAACAGGTGCTGGTCATATAATTAGAATATCATCAAAAAGTTGATTTATTTCACTAATTCCATTCAAAAAGTGAAACTTGTATATTATATTCATTCATTACACACAGACTGATATATTTCAAATGTTTATTTCTTTTAATTTTGATGATTATAACTGACAACTAAGGAAAATCCCAATTTCAGTATCTCAGAAAATTAGAATATCACTTAAGACCAATACAAAGAAAGGATTTTTAGAAATCTTGGCCAACTGAAAAGTATGAACATGAAAAGTATGAGCATGTACAGCACTCAATACTTAGTTGGGGCTCCTTTTGCCTGAATTACTGCAGCAATGCGGCGTGGCATGGAGTCGATCAGTCTGTGGCACTGCTCAGGTGTTATAAGAGCCCAGGTTGCTCTGATAGTGGCCTTCAGCTCTTCTGCATTGTTGGGTCTGGCATATCACAGCTTCCTCTTCACAATACCCCATAGATTTTCTATGGGGTTAAGGTCAGGTAAGTTTGCTGGCCAATTAAGAACAGGGATACCATGGTCCTTAAACCAGGTACTGGTAGCTTTGGCACTGTGTGCAGGTGCCAAGTCCTGTTGGAAAATGAAATCTGCATCTCCATAAAGTTGGTCAGCAGCAGGAAGCATGAAGTGCTCTAAAACTTCCTGGTATACGGCTGCGTTGACCTTGGACCTCAGAAAACACAGTGGACCAACACCAGCAGATGACATGGCACCCCAAACCATCACTGACTGTGGAAACTTTACACTGGACCTCAAGCAACGTGGATTGTGTGCCTCTCCTCTCTTCCTCCAGACTCTGGGACCCTGATTTCCAAAGGAAATGCAAAATTTACTTTCATCAGAGAACATAACTTTGGACCACTCAGCAGCAGTCCAGTCCTTTTTGTCTTTAGCCCAGGCGAGACGCTTCTGACGCTGTCTGTTGTTCAAGAGTGGCTTGACACAAGGAATGCGACAGCTGAAACCCATGTCTTGCATACGTCTGTGCGTAGTGGTTCTTGAAGCACTGACTCCAGCTGCAGTCCACTCTTTGTGAATCTCCCCCACATTTTTGAATGGGTTTTGTTTCACAATCCTCTCCAGGGTGCGGTTATCCCTATTGCTTGTACACTTTTTTCTACCACATCTTTTCCTTCCCTTCGCCTCTCTATTAATGTGCTTGGACACAGAGCTCTGTGAACAGCCTGCCTCTTTTGCAATGACCTTTTGTGTCTTGCCCTCCTTGTGCAAGGTGTCAATAGTCGTCTTTTGGACAACTGTCAAGTCAGCAGTCTTCCCCATGATTGTGTAGCCTACAGAACTAGACTGAGAGACCATTTAAAGGCCTTTGCAGGTGTTTTGAGTTAATTAGCTGATTAGAGTGTGGGACCAGGTGTCTTCAATATTGAACCTTTTCACAATATTCTAATTTTCTGAGATACTGAATTTGGGATTTTCCTTAGTTGTCAGTTATAATCATCAAAATTAAAAGAAATAAACATTTGAAATATATCAGTCTGTGTGTAATGAATGAATATAATATACAAGTTTCACTTTTTGAATGGAATTAGTGAAATAAATCAACTTTTTGATGATATTCTAATAATATGACCAGCACCTGTATATTAAATTACACAAATATACTTTACGAATCTCTTTTTATTAACAAATGTCTTTGCTGCTGACCTTAAATGATCCAATTCAACCATACTAATAAGCAAAAAATACTTTAGATTAGATTTAGAAATAACAGTGTTGAACTTCCTTCTCCTGAGTCCTATTCTTCTTTAATCCAGAATGGCAGCACAGCTGAAAGGTTTGTTTGAGTTGCGCCCTCTACTGTACAGGCGTAAATATGCATTTCCTTCAGCCTGAGGCTTATTCATTTCAGTATTGGTGTGAAAGGGCCTTTACATTTGCCAAAAATATAACATTTTTATTGTTATTAAAAAACAAACAAGCAAGCCCAGCCCAAAACGCAAAAAGTAATGTAACACATTACTTTTCATAAAAAGTAACTAAGTAATGCAATTAGTTACTTTTTTAGGGAGTAATGCAATATTGTATTTCATTACTTTTAAAAGTAACTTTCCCCAACACTAAAGACCTGAGATATGCATTTAAGGGTTAAAAATAAATAATAAAAAGTTAAAAGAGGCAGCAAATTTGTTTCCATGAAGTTCAATCATTTATTTATTTATTATTATTAGTAGTAGTAGTAGTATTGAAGTTCCTGCTGTTTTGACCATTATGTCAGAAAGGTTTTTTTTCTATCCATATTTTTCAAATCCATTTATTTTTACTCAGATTCATTTATCACAGTGAATTTTAATGATCTGGCATTTAAGTTTCTCTGTTCTTTTTCACGCCTAAACAAAGTTACTTACTATATTCATACTAAACTTGTAGGTCTTGTTGTCTCCAAGCTATTTTAGCCAGCAAAATAATTAGGTTTACTTGATTTGATAATCGGATTGGAATCATTAAATAAATTAATAAATAAAATGAATATTTCCACACTTCTGTTGATTATGTAAAAGTCTGTTCATGTGTGAATGCTGACAGAAAGATATTGAGCCAGCAGGCAAACCCAGAACAACATGGGGGTGGCATACACCCTGCTGTCTATAAAAATGAATCCTCAGCGATTAGGATTTTTACACCTCTTATGAAAGTAAATCAGCCCGAGTGGGAAGGAAAAAGGAGGTATCGAGCCAAGTTGGCAGTAGGGAGTGCTGATTCAGTCCCCCCGTGCTGTGAGTTACAATGACACTGCAGGTTCACGACCCCTTGCACAAAAAATCTCCACAGTTGATGAAGAGCTTCAGTGCTCTTGAGGCCGTGGCCCTAAACCACACACCTGTATTACAATGCTGATATTCAAACAAGGTAATTAAAGCCCTAACCGAGCAGATCAGATACAGGCTAATGTTTACACAGGAGACTTTGCTGCTTATCAAGAATCAAGTGGTGATTCGTCTTGTATATGTCAACACTTGGAGTAACATTGTTTTTTAAACACCACTTGACTATAAAAAGGATTCTGGGAAGAGGACATGAGATTTTAAAAAGTTCTTTTGAAGATTTCTTCTAATGGCCACTGAACAGAAAATGCTAAGGCTATCCTGTTACACAACGGCTCCATCTGTTGAATTGAGCTGAACTCGAGACAGTGAGTCGTGCTTCATGTAGTTCATGGAGATAACGCAGTGGGCAGAGGGTTTTCAGTGTGGTCTCTTTAATTTGGTTTACTGTGCTAAAAAGTAAAGCTGGGCAAACAGAAACATGAACATAAAAATGTTTAATGTGCTTCTAACTGAGGACTGTGTTTAAAAAACACATTATGCTGATAAGATACCATTTGTTTTTAATAGAAACCAATACTTTTATTCAGCAAGAATGCGTTAAATTGATCAAAACACTAAATTTATATTGTTACAAAATATTGTTGCAAATCTGCCAGGCTCAGACATTTCATTTGAGACCACTTATTTATTTTAAAAGGATTTAATCATCACGATTCCCAAAGATTTCCCATGAAGTCACTGTCTGAATGTGAGTGAGGATGCTCTATCTTTAAAATAAACGAACCAAAACAGTGCACTATACTCTTATCTGTCATTAGCAACAGTAATGGAAAGTATATTTATGGGCTGGACAAAGCTAAAAAGCTCATTGAGAATATAAACAGAGTAAGTAGAAATTGTGTTTTCCATACAGATGGGTCGTGCTTCCACCTGGCTGGGAGCCATGTTGGGATTTATCTCATGGGAATTGGGAAGCAGAGCTGCTGGAGCTCAGAGGGGAGATGTTTCGATGGGAAGACGTGGTCCTGCTGGCCTGATTCTCATAGAAGCACAACATTTGAGTGTTCCTCCTAGTTGCTGATCCGTATCTGCTGCTCTTGACATACGACACGTCCAGTTCTTGTGGGATGATCCCTTTGATGAAAAACTGGCTCATAACAACTGCGCAGTGTATACAGAGCTGTCAGCACTCATGAAACATTCCAGTTTTCCCTCTGCTTGATGACTAGGCCCGTTTTATTTATTTTTAATCCTCTAAATTACTCTAAATGTTGTTTTTGGGATGGAGAGAGTAAATCAAGCACACTTTCCCCCGGTTTCACAGACAAGGCTTAAGCTAGTCCCAGACTAAAATGCATATTTGAGCCGTTTTAACTGAAAGCAGCTTGTAATGACATATCTTAAAATATGTCAGTGCCATTGTTTTGTCTCAAGATGCACACCAGTAAGGTTATTTTTCTAAGGCATGTATATAAAAGCTACTAATAAACTAAGGCCTAATCCTGATTTAATCTAAACCCTGTCTGTGAAACCAGACCTATGTCTATGTATTACTTGCGTGTGATCCATTATCTGTAAAAAACAAACAAACAAAAAAAACAAACATGAATGGTTGCAATTTATTTAAATAAAATGTTTTTGTTACACTGTAATTATATATTCAAGAACTGGGTAATATTAATTAACTACATGTACTTACTATAGGGTTAGGTTTAAGATCAGGATTTGGTTTAGTTGCATATAATAGAGAACGTGAAGCTATCTCACTCCGCTTTGCATTTTGGGGCGCTGTCTCCATCTGAAGAGGATCGCTCTCTGCTTGTGACGCGTGTTCTCTGTTTCATTGTGTTTTTGGTTTTGTCATGTTTGCCCATCGTTTGACCAAGTTTTCCTGAGTTGTCTTATTAGTCATTATATTCACCTGTGTCTTGTTAATTAACTTTGTTTGCTCTGTTCATAAATAGCCTGTGTGGGTCACATTCAGCAGACAGACATCGACACACTGTTTTTTTTTTATACATTTATTTCAACACAAGACAGCCAAAATCAAATCCCTAGAAGCTTGTGAACAGTTTTGTAGTGGCTGCATGCAAGTTATGCTATTTCACAAGCCAACAAACTGTGAGAGTCAGACTTGTAAAAGTATATTGAACCAAACAAAATACAAAACTTTCAAAAACACATTGAGTGATAGGCAGTGGGTTTAATCAGTGACAATAATTAATTTGCTATCCGGCATCTTCTCGTCACCCCCTTCACCTGCTTCCCTTAGTGAATTGTAAGGCATGTAGCAAATTAGCTCAAAATAAATATGATAATTAATCATAACTAGTTATAATTAATTATAAATATTTGGATCAGTTAATAAAATTAACTTAATGTAATAAAATTAATATTACAATCAATTAACCTGTTTGGCCAATGAGCACTCAGTGTTAATTGTTTATTAATTCTAAGAAATGTTAATTTCCAGATTATGGGAAATAACATCTTATTGTACAGTACTACTCAGAGCCTGTAGTCGGGATCGGCATAATTAGGGACTTCAGTATATGAGCATGAAACACGGTCAACTTTACGTGTGACATGAACAAGACTTTATTAACTAGACTAAACACTTAAACTACTCTAACAATCACACACATACATGCATACAGTTTACCAAGGGAAAGAGAGAGCTGAAGCAGAATACAGGAAAGCAAGAAGTTACAGCATTGTTTGAAATTCAATAGATCAACAGCCTTGAGCAAACCATCAGTTTAGTTCTAACACGCCCTTCTTTAAAAGGGGTAAAGATACTTAATGCAAATAATGAGACAAAGTTTGATACTTGCATGTCTCGCCAATTTGAATTAAACTTGTCATGATGCAATTTGTTGAGGCTCCAGTTGATACTTGCTGATGTTGTCTTGATGAGAACCAGTTGGATTCAGAGGATCTTTGGTGAATGGAAGGACAAGGCCGAAGCCTGGCACAAGCTTGGGGTTCCTTAGTAGCTTCTAGCTTCTTAGCATCATCTTCACATCAGCATTTCTCAGTAAAAGAGAAGAAGAGAGGGGGTGTGATCTTGTGATCAGTGATTTTAAAGAGTGAAGATGTCACACCCTCTTGAGGTGTCTGAGCCAACAAGGAGTTTTCCCTTCGGAGGGAAACTTTTACGAGTCTTTGTTCTGTAGCAAGATATTAGCATAAGACATTGGATTGGATGTTTGAGAGAAGAACCTTCTAGCTTCCGTGTCCTCCGGAGGTTGCATTTGAAGGGCTGCATACGTCATCGAGGCGGTCTCGTTTAAGAAAAGTAACAATTAAATTGCAAAGCAAGAAAGAATTGCAGCCTTCAATTGTAACCTCCGAAGGACGCAGCCTCCGAAATGAGACGCAGCTATTGTTCCTTGGTCTTGCTTTGTTTCCTGTTACTGCTGTTGGTAAGTTTAAGTTCATGTTTTATTCATGTTTTTTTTTTTCTTTTTTTCGTCAAGCCACTTCTGTTTATTTTTGTATTTGTTCAAGTTCTCATCTGTCAACTATCACCAATTACTATGCCTGTCACCTTCAGCACTACATCTCCCAGAATCCTTCCTGGTCCACCACTTGCACACATTTCACAATCATCCCCAGCTGTCATCAATCACCTTATCACCACAGCACCAGATATAAGGACACTCCACACACATCATTTGGATTGTGACTTACCTGAAGTATACTTACCTCTGTTCTCGTTCTCGTTCCCACGTGGAACATCTGCAAGACAAAGGAAAGTTACCATAGCTCCTCAGTGATTGTTAACGTGTGTGTGTGCGCGTGTGTGTGGATCCTCACCTGCTTGTTCTCCGTCATCGCTGCCTGTTGCTTTCACTGTGCCATCTTCACTTTATTGTTTAATAAAGAGTTTGATTGTTTATATACTGATATCTCCAGCCTATATTTCCTGACATCAAACAATCCTTCAGTGGAATCAATACATGATCTCAGTATTTACTACCTTTTTAAGATTAAAAGTTGTATCTGTTATCATTAGTTAATGCACTGTGAACTAACATGAACGTTTTTATTAAGATTAAAGGGTAATAAATGCTGTAAAAAATATCTTGCACCTTCATGTTAGTTAATGCATTAGCTAATGTTATCAAATGAGACATTGTAAAGTGTTAATGTAAAGGGTTATCAAAATATTTAAATATCCTTAATAGATATAAATTCAGAGGCAAAATTTTATAACATGTTGTTGAGATTTTTTTGAAATTTAATTTCAAATAATACATCTAATTAAGTTCATTATTATTATTATTAGTCTTCCTTTTTTAATTAAAATATTAATAATGAATTAAAACATTTGTTTAAAAAATGTATTTTGAATGCGGTTTGTTATGGTCAAAATCTTCCACATTTATTTTAAGTAATTTATTTTTTAATCCGCTTTGCCACTTGCACTTGCAAGTAATAATAATAATAATAATAATAATCAGAATTGAATTTAAAACATTGTTCAAATGTATCCTAAATTAAGTGTATTATTAGTATTAAAGGTGCAATATGTAAGATTTTCTGTCCGCTAGAGGTCGCTAGAGGCCTATTCAAAACAAAGGCATAGCTTGATGATGCCAAGTTTGAGTGTGGAATCTTGGGACATGTGGTCTTCACCTCAACGGATGATGGAAAACAATTGGGATAGGACTCGGGAGGAAATCATGTTCATGGATGCGATTATTAACGTTACTGGAGTATGAAGCAGAGCAGGACCGAGTGTTGTGGGAGCTGAACGAGGCCGCTGGAGCGATTGCGCAACACACGCCTCGTGAGCAGTGGAACTTTTATTATGCCACAGTCGCCGGCGCCGCTACCGCTTTTCCGGTTATGAGTATGAGGTAACACAGCTCTGTTTATCATACTAGATACATTTGACTGTGTTGAAAATGTTATAATGTTACTCTGTGCGTTCGCTTGGCGGCTGCTGTGAGACACCTGTTGCACACTGCAGTAAACTAGATTGCTATTAGAATATCATGTTAAATGCTGGATGGCTTGTGTTGATGAATGGCATACAATTAATTTTAAAACATATTGTATGATGGAGAAAAAGCTGTATTACTGTTACTAAAAATAAAGCTGCATCTGATTATGCTATGTTAACTACTTCACAAAATAGTGTTTTTCTCTGAGGCATGGTAAAAGCATGGTACTCGCAAAAAAAATCAAGAAAATTAGATTTAAACAATAAGACTACAGGTGCTGGTCATATAATTAGAATATCGTGAAAAAGTTCATTTTTTTATTGTAAATTATTTTAAAAAATGAAACTTTCATATATTCTAGATTCCCTACATGCAAAAGTAAAACATTTCAAAAGTTTTTTTTTTGTAAATTTGTTGATTAAAGCGTACAGCTAATGAAAGTCCAAAATCCAGTATCTCAAAATATTAGAATATTTACATTTGAGTTTCATTAAATGACCATCCCTACAGTATAAAATCCGGGTATCTTTTGTTTTTTGAAACCACACTAATGGGGAAGACTGCTGACTTGGCAATGGTCCAGGAGACAATCATTGACACCCTCCACAAAGAGAGTAAGTCACAGAAGGTCATTACTGAATGGGGTGGCTGTTTACAGAGTGATGTATCAAAGCATATTAAATGCAAAGTTGACTGGAAGGAAGAAATTGGGTAGGCAAAGGTGCACAAGCAACAGGGATGACCGCAAGCTTGAGAATACTGTCAAGTAAAGCCGATTCAAACACTTGGGAGAGCTTCACAATGAGTAGAATGAAGCCGGAGTCAGCGCATCAAGAGTCACCACACTCAGACATCTTCAGGAAAAGGACTACCAAGCCACTTCTGAACCAGAGACAACGTCAGAAGCATCTTACCTGGGCTAAGGAGAAAAAGAACTGGACAGTGAACAGTGGTCGAAAGTCCTCTTTTCAGATAAAAGTAAATTTTGCATTTCATGTTGAAATCATGGTCCCAGAGTCTGAAAGAAGACTGGAGAGGCACAGAATCCAAGCTGCTTGAAGTCTAGTGTGAAGTTTCTGAAGTCAATAATGATTTTGGGGGGGCGTGACGTCTGCTGGTGTTGGTCCATTGTGTTTTATCAAGTGCAAAGTCAATGCAGCCATCTTCCAGGAGATTTTGAAGCACTTTATGCTTCCATCTGCTGACAAGCTTTATGGAGATGCTGATTTCCTTTTCCAGCAGAACTTTAGCACCTGCCCACAGTGCAAAAACCACTTCCAAGTGGTTTGCTGACCATGATATTACTGTGCTTTATTGGCCAGCCAATATGCCTGACCTGAATCTATGGGATATTTTCAAGAGAAAGATGAGAAACAGTCGATCCAACAATATACAGATGATCTGAAGGCTCAATAGTGCCTCAGCAGTGCCACAGGCTGATCACTTCCATGCCACACTTCACTGATGCAGTAATTTGGGCTAGGAGCAAGTCATTTGCTGTAATATGTCCTGCCGATCAAGTATTGAGTGCACAAAAGAACATACTTTAAAGAACTTTAACTTTTCTGTTTTGCAAATCCATTTTTTGATTGATTTTAGGAAATATTCTAATATTTTGAAATACTGGATTTTGGACTTTCATGAGCTGTACGCTCTAATCATCAAAATTTAAAAAAAAAACTTTTGAAATGTTTTACTTTACATGTAGGGAATCTAGAATATATGAAAGTTTCATTTTTAAAAATAATTTATAATAAGAATATCATCAAAAAGTTCATTTTTTTATTATATGACCAGCACCTGTAAATGTGTTGAGCTATATAACAATAATTAGTTTTCTGTATATAAATATATCAAAACAGTCATTCCCTTGTCTATTAAAACAAGTAAAAAGAAGTATTAAAGAGTCTTTGGTGTTTCCATGGTTTCTACAAAATAATACCGGAAACCGAGGGTAACGCAGGTATGACGCAATTGACAGGCGACTCCTCACACGTCCCGGAGCCTTGGTTAAAATTGCAATTTTCTCACGATTTACAAATAGTTGGAAACATTTGGAATATTGTAAGTACTCAAGTGAACAAAATATATAACACTGGCCTAGTGGTTTTTGGATATTTTACTGTAAAATTCTTACATATTGCACCTTTAATAATAATAAACTGTAAGATATATATATATATATATATATATATATTAAATATATTCAGTCCTGATATTCATAAATACAGTATGTGCAGTTAATAAACTGTAAGATATATATATATATATATATATATATATATATATATATATTTTAAATGTATTCAGTCCTGATATTCATAAATACAGTATGTGCGTATGCAGTCATTTTGTGTGAGTGCTCATTCAGAGCTTTGAGAGCTTGTGAAAAGACTTCAGACTTCACTGTTCAGTGTCCAGGGCTAATTAAGGGGTTATTCTTATGTCTCATGCATATTCAGAAGCCCTCATGTTTCATTCATTCAATTAGTCATTTTACATGCATTTTGAATGCAACCATTGATAAGCTTCGTTAATCCTCCCCAGCAAACTGTGTGCATCCAATATTACCAATTATCTTTAGATTTTTATTCAATTAAATATATGAATCAGTTTGCTTTTAAAAAAAGCAACCAACGTAACAGATCATGCATGCCGTATCAACTGGGTGCTATTGTCGTCACCAGTTCTATCAGGGCATTGTGAGGATGAATTAAGCTTATTAATCTAACTAAAACCCAGCACTTGTCATTTTCCAGTGAGTCCATTTTTGACTATATGGACCTGGATGAATCAGATGTGGTGCAGCCTGACCTTGTTTACTCGTCTAGCAGCCACTATTGATTTTCTGATGATAACACCGGTACCACAATTCAGCATTGTGGTAACAGGTGATGTTGGGAAAGGGGACCATTCACAGAGCTAAAAGCCGCAGGTAGTGAGGGAAGTATGGTGTGATGAGTCTAGCATCCTCAGGAGATTAACCCTTAATTTTCTCGGCTTGATCTCTGTCTCTGTTCCAAAGTCACTCCAGAACCCCTTCAGCCTCACAGATACAAGCCGTGCCTGTCTGGTAATGCAGACAGTTAGAATCCACGGATTTCTGTCATTTGTTTCACCATAAATTAGTCATGCCAGACACAGTACCATTATAGTGTTTAGCCCAAGCAGTGCTGAGTGAATTTAATAAAATATTATTAATCATGGCAAGAATATTCTATTAATATTAGAGTCTTACTTCCTTTTTAAAGGTGAGTTTTTGACTTTCTGGAAAATTTCACTTTGAAGGAAGGTTTTCATGCTCGCCTATAGGAAAGAAACGTTTGGAAGAAGATTGAGCCAGCTTGTAAAAGTAATACTGCACACAAACAGACAATCTCAGGCTCAAAAACCACACAAAACCAACAGTTGTATTCAGTAATCCATCTGAATCCATCTAATCCCATTGTGGACAGTAATCCATACAACCCCAATTGATGATTCAGTGTCTTCTGAAGTGAAAAATACTAATATTTTAAACTTTTTTAAACTGTTTTTTAAAGATGACATATCCCTTTAAGGTCAGTAATGCCCATTATGCTGAATAATACTGATTGTCTAAATTCAGTGAGTGACATTTTAAAAATATCATCCAGTGTCTCTTTATTAAAATTATATATTAAAATTTATAAATTATTTAAGCCTTTAAAATGTCATTGATTTTCTTCTGTGGATTAACATTACAGCACAACAATAACAATATTTTTATTGTTCAAAACATGAGGTCTCCAATGTACAGATGAACATCTGCTACTCCGCTCATACAAATAGAAAACAATGGTTTGTTTGGGTGATGAATCAGAATGCAGCCACACAGAACTGTTCAATCACAAGCTGGTCTCATGATTTCCAGACATTACTGCATTTATCTTCTTGTGATATAGCATGATAATTTTTCTTTTTAGCAAAATAAACAGGGTCATTAAAATAGTGGCTTAAAGAATGTTTCCCCAGCCCTCTAATCTCTATTGTTAATGCCTTGAAGAAAGCACGTGGATGCAACATGGCACGAAATTAGCCTGCCTATTTTTGTAACTTCTGATTTATTTACGAATGCCCAAATTGAATTTTATCTCATTCCTGGAATGTGATTTGGTTGTTATTCATTGTATTGCTCCAGCATCCCTTATTTCATCATTGTGGGGAACTTACCAAAGAATGTCCTCCCAGATAGTGTAGATTATAGTAAAGTACAAAGAATCCATTAAGTAAAATAACTTTAAAACCCACTACAATAGCTGGACTGAACAATGCAATGGCATGGTACTATGTTTTGTCACAGTTCAGTTGTTCACATGTTCAGTTAGTTTCTGTTTTCATGGACTTTTAGTTTGTTATTTTCAGTCACATGTGTTCCTTTGTTCAGTTTCCCACGACTCTTTAGGTGTCATGGAGATTCACAGGTGTTAAATGCCTTTGAAGTGGATTATTAAAGATTTGTTCATCTTCTTGTTCTTCCTTCAACATTGTGTGACAGGTTAATGTTTGAAATTTAGAATTATATTTAGTTTTGTATTTAATTTTGCATCATGAATTTAGGAATATATTCCATAAATTTTTTACATAAACTGAAAACTCTGAAAAAGGCTGATGGATCCTTAATGCAACCTGATGATATTGACATCATTAATACATGCCACAAGCAGATTGGTTCCTGTTTCATCTGCAGCCAATGAGCTTGCTGCTCAACATTTAAATAGCTGGTTAGCATTTACTATAGCAGTTTGCAGCTTTTTTTTTTTTGAGTTCCTCTGAAACCCTCCACCTTCCCCAGCCCCACCTGTATTGATCTGGTATTGGTAATTTTATATATGCTATTTGTGCAGAAGCAGCATGTCTTACTTTCTCATGGTAGCGTATCAGTGTACTGTATGTATTGGCAGTAGCAAGTTCCTGTACTTGCTCTGCAGCAGCACCAGCAGTAGCATGAATCAGCAGCAGCATCAGTAGGAATAATCAACATCAGCAACAATAATCAGCAGCACAAATAATTAGCAGCAGCAATATCAACAACAGCAGCAGTGATATCATAAGCAGCAGCAATAATCAACAGCAGCAGCAATAATCAACAGCAGCAGCCAGCAATAATCAACAGCAGCAATATCATCAGCAGCAATAATCAACAGCAGCAGCCAGCAATAATCAACAGTAGCAATATCAGCAGCAGCAGCAATAATCAGCAGCAATAATCAACAGCAGCAGCAATAATCAACAACAGCAGCAATATCATCATCAGCAGCAATAATCAGCAGCAGCAGCAATCATCAGCAGCAGCAATATCATCATCAGCAGCAGCAGCAATAATCATCAGCAGGAATATCATCAGCAGCAGCAATAATCAACAGCAGCAGCAATAATCAGCAGCAGCAATATCATCATCAGCAGTAATAATCAACAGCAGCAATAATCAGCAGCAATAATCAACAGCAGCAGCAATAATCAACAACAGCAGCAATATCATCAGCAGCAGCAATAATCAACAGCAGCAATATCATCAGCAGCAGCATTAACCAGCAGCAGCAATATCATCATAAGCAGCAATAATCAACAGCAGCAATATCATCATAAGCAGCAATAATCAACAGCAGCAGCAACAGTATCAGCAGCAATAATCATCATAAGCAGCAATAATCAACAGCAGCAATATCATCAGCAACAGTATCAGCAGCAATAATCAACAGCAGCAATATTATCAGCAGCAGCAGCAGCATTAACCAGCAGCAGCAACAGTATCAGCAGCAGCAGCGTAGCAGATCTATTCCGCCAAGATCAAATGCATTAACATTGTCATATCCATTACCATACTAAAAATCTTCAGAGAGTTGTCATGATAGAAATATGCTGTATAAGCTATGGCTGAGTAGAAGTGTGTTATTTTGGATCATATAGTATTGACTGTGAAACAGTTCTGTCTCTACAGTATAGTTTGGACCAAAGTGAGGCCAATTTATAATTGATTGCTTTAGGCTTCCCTCGGCCTGCCTTTATTTTGGGTGTGAAAAAAAGTGCTGATTCCAATGGGAAGAGCTTTAAGGTCCATCTTTTTAATATTTTTCCATGTCTTTTGGCCAAACCTATCCATTCAGGATAAGGTTATTTTTCATTTTAAATGATTGTGCTGTTAGCAGTTTTCATGCTACCCAATCGAAGTTGCTGATTTTAATAGATTACTGTCTTTTTTGGACGTCGAGCTATGACGAAACTCAACTCAGATGCACGCTGACCCTCCAGCTCCAACGTACATCCAGCGTCATTCATTCCAGTCTAGTGACAACAGAGACCTGCTGAGCGATACAAACTGAGAACGCTAAATCACTGTGAAATCACATCTTTTCAGGGCCACAGACTGGGAAATTCTGCTGTTTTTCCAGAAAGTCTCACAGGAGCTGAGAAAATGTGCAAAACTCATTTAAACTCGGAAGCATGGAGAATCTTCTTTGGTCCCTACGGATCATATACTAAAGTTACTTAAATGTTGTACGCTCTCTTTCGGGACACATTTGTCAAAATATTACCTGGGAATTTGTGGATTAAATATAAATGACATGCAGATGTGCATTCTTTCACTTTACTTTAAAATGTAACTTGAGAATTTAACAAAGTAAAAAAAAAAAAAATGCTTCAGCCACAGCAAGCAGCGACATAAACATTGAAGTATTTATATCAAGCAATTACAACTCGCTTTTTTTATGAGCTTAATAATAACCATAAATAAATAAAACATCTACATAAACAATAATAAACTGCAGCCAGAGTTTGACTGCTGTCCTGATTTTTGTAGCTCTGTTTTAGAGCACAAGGGAGGACAGCACTGTGAAACCAGCTGCTACAAATGCGGACAAAGGGCTAAGGGTTAGGTCAGATGTTAACAGAAAGTAAATAGTAGTTATTATTATTTACGAAGGAGACAGTTGTTTAAAATGGATCTGGTGTTTGGACGTCATTGTAATGCAGCAGAAGTCTCAACTTATAGTAGAAAGAAAAACACACCGGGTGCTACCAATATAAAATAATGTCTTATTAGTTAGAAGAAAATGGCAACCTTACCAACGCAGAATAAATTTTGTGTTTTACTGCCAGTTTTGACAGTCATCTGCTATCTATTTATTTTATGCTATTCAATAAAGCCACTACTCTATATATAAATATCTAAAAGGAAGTCAATGAGCCTCATGGTCCCTTTTGTTTATTGAACACAGTTGCATCAGTGGACACACATACATAGACATGGCAGTATGTCAATGGACTGCACTGAGAATGTCAATGACCATCCTACTCGTTTAATTTGCATATACAAATATAAATCTAATATTAAATAAAGGCATGTCTTTTTTTTTTGCCTCCTTTCCCCCCTCTTTCCTCAACTTTTTCCAGTCACGCTCCAGCTTACTCTGGATTATTCATGAAATTGCATATGATTGCTTGTGATTTTCAAGGTAAGTCGCTTGGGATAAAAGTGTCTGCTACAGTATGTAATTATGTATAATGCAGTGCAGATCTGATGACTCTTTTCTGTTAATTTTATCTTTAGAGTACTCTTTTCCTTAGCTGTGGATGCTCTCTAATGAGTGTAAAGAATTAGTATTCATGTCTGTGTTCACTGTGATCTTCCATTTCTGGAGTTTTTCCTTTATCAGGGCAATATGACCCTTGTATAATTTCCTGCAATCTCTATCCCGCATCTCTCCATTCTGTCCCACATTAAAATCTAGGGGAAAGAGTGATAGATTAAGTACATTTCCCAAAGCGAGAAGAAGAAAAGGGTTCTGAAATGCAGGAAGAGAAATAAAAAATCATCAGTATGTAGCCTACATTTATGTGAATGTCCTTTTTCTAGAAATTCAATTCTGCATTTTATGATAATTTACTTATTTTTATGCATTACTTTTAGATAAAGCTTGTTACATTACCAACAAAGGGTCCGGGTATGATAGTCATTTGTATTTTCACTCTATCTAACTATCTCATATCTAGTACGAAATTCAAAAGGAGCCACTTCCTGCTATGGGCGAATTATACCGATGTCTGGTACTTTGTGTTCCAGCATGTGAAGCACAAAAGCAAAGGTAAGAGATGCTATCCTCATAACATCCAGGATATTAATATTAAGATAAATCTCATGGATTAATGGCTCGTGTCCCATGATAAACTCTTGGCATTATTCTCTTCTGCCTGTGAGACTGTGTGATATTTCCAAACAAGTGTCTTAAAATAATGCTCATATTCCACAGGCGTCAAGAGCAATATCAATTTAGCAGGTATTCGCATTAATCTTACAAAATTACAATTTGACATACAGTATATTTGACTGCTGTGACCAAAGACATTATGAAAGCCTATAGACAAGACATGCTGGAAAATGTCTTGATAAATGAATGATTTAATTATAAATCTACACTAACGTTCAAAAATTTGGAGTTGGTTTAATGCTTTTGAAAGAAGTCTCGTATAAAGGTCTCACGAGGCTGCCATTATTTCATCAAAATACAGTAAAAACAGTAATATTTTCCAGTATTGTTACAAATCCTAAATCAATAAATCAAACCTTTGAATATCTATAAGTTTAGAATAAACATTTTCAATAGTCAGTTTAAAAAGGCCATGGGAATAAGACATGAGAACAAACAATAGTATATTGCAGTAAAATACCATATGTGGCATATGTAGATCCTCTAGTAAATTAATGGTCCTCTGGGGAATCATTAATATACATCTGAATGTATGTGACTATATATTTATACACCAGTCACTTTACAACTGCTTTAAGTGGCAAAGGGAGGGTTTTGAAATGGTAGGGCGACAGCAAAATTCAAACGTTTCCCACACACGTAAGCAAACATTTTTATATTGTGACTCTGAGTTACATAACTGTCTAGCTTGATTATCTCCATCATAGAGTGTAAGCAATGCTCAAGAGGAATTCACTGTCAATGATTAAAGTTTAAGCTCGTCGCTTAAACCGGCAAAAAGTTCATAGCGAAAACAAAACTTACAATCACTTTTACTTTATTAAACAAACATTTGTATTTATTTGTATAGCTAGCCATAGAATTTGAGCATAATATTGTCTCACTAAAAGCCTCACAACTCTGCAGCTAAATGTCTTGTACCTTTGGCCACAGTCCAGACAGATGAATTACGATGAGTTTTTCTTGCTTCCATAACAGGAGTCGCTCAGAAAAGCTTGGATTCCATAACTGTGCCCTTCATACTAGATAGGGATTAATGTTGAAATCCTAATGGATACAATAACATCATAATCATCATTCTCAGCTGTCTAATTCATCCATGATGAAATTATTTCAGCACTTAGTCCTAAATAAACCTTTCACAGGCACTATGTGTGTTTTGGGGACATAATATGGTAAAACATGCAGGCTTACAGGATTTGCAATGATGTAGATGAAAACAGGTAATAAAAACTTTATGATTTGAGTCATTTGTAGTTTTTGACTAAAATACCCTTGCGTACTTTGCAACAGGCTCATTTGAAAAACGTGCCTCTAACCTACATTTTTGCAAAACTCTAAATATGTATATTTAAGAAACAACATAATATAATTTTGTAATATCACAGGCACGTTTTATTTTACATGAGCCTAGATTGGTACTTTTAGGTTACTAAAATACTTTTCTGTATAAATGTAACAAAGCTTAATCATTGGATTCACATGCAACTTTCTGTAAAAGATGGTACATAGTTTGCGCCACAGCAACACATTCTTATGTTTTGAAAAAATGGTGGCGAATTAGAATGAATTTGTGCAATCTTATTCATATGTTGATGTGTTCACACCCCCATTGAGGGTTGGGTTTAGGGGTGGACCTTTCTTTATTTATTAATTTTTTTTCTAAAAACCATATGCTTCTGTTTGAATCAAATCATACAATTTCACATAATATTGCCAACTCATAAAATAATTAAGTTTTCTCATGAGATTCTCATGAACAGTGTTGGGGATAAAGCATTACAAGTAACTTCAGTTACGTAATCAGATTACTTTTTTCAAGTAACTAGTAAAGTAACGTATTCTTTTTTTCAATTTACAACAAAATATCTAAGTTACTTTTTCAAATAATGCAAGTTACTTTTCACATTTATTGACTGACAGCTCTCGTGTCCCCATGTTGAGAGAAATAAAGTGCAGAGGTGTTGTGTGCGCTGTGTAAACATGATGGTTATTGTAGTTCTAGACTAAATGTGAACATGCATTTACTCATCTTACTTGCACAAAAATATTCCTCAAAATGAATAAAAACAGTAAAATGTAATCTCAGAATTTTATGCAAACCTGTGATAATTTACTATCTTAAATTATACAAATGTATTTAATCTCACTTTATTAACTGATGTCTTTGCTGCTGACCTTCAATGATCTAACTCAATCATACTAATATACTAGTATAAGCAAAAATGACTTTAGATTAGATTTAGAAATAAGAGTGTTGAACTTCCTTCTCCAGTATCCTATTCTTCTTTAATCCAAAATGGCAGCACAGCTGAAAGGTTTGTCTGAGCTGTGCGTATATATATATTTCCTTCCACTTTAGGCTTATTCATTTAATTTCTGGTGTGAAAGGGCCTTAAAGTGCTCCTATTATGCTACAACCCGGAATTCCGGAAATGTTGGGACGTTTTGTAAATTTGAATAAAATGAAAATTAAAAGACTTTCAAATCAAATGAGCAAATATTTTATTCACAATAGAACATAGAAAACATAACAAATGTTTAAACTCAGAAATTTTACATTTTTATCCACTAAATGAGCTCATTTCAAATTTGATGCCTGCTACAGGTCTCAAAAAAGTTGGCACGGGGGCAACACATGAGTGAAAAAGCAAGAAATTTTGAAAAGATTCAGCTGGGAGAACATCTAGCAACTAATTAAGTTAATTGATATCAGGGCTGTAACATGATTAGCTATAAAAGGGATGTCTTAGAGAGGCAGAGTCTCTCAGAAGTAAAGATGGGCAATCTGTGGAAGAGTGCGTAAAAAGATTGTGGAATACTTTAAAAACAATGTTCCTCAACGTCAAATTGCAAAGGCTTTGCAAATCTCATCATCTACAGTGCATAACATCATCAAAAGATTCAGAGAAACTGGAGAAACTCTGTGCGTAAGGGACAAGGCCTCAGACGACGTTTCATCGCTCATCGGCATGATTGTGTCAATGACATTACTAAATGGGCCCAGGAATACTTCCTGATGGTATGGGATGCATAAGTGCATACGGTATGGGCAGCTTGCATGTTTTGGAAGGCACTATGAATGCTGAAAGGTATATAAAGGTTTTAGAGCAACATATGCTCCCCTCCAGACGACGTCTATTTCAGGGATGGCCTTGTGTATTTCAGCAGGACAATGCAAAACCACATACTGCAGCTATTACAACAGCATGGCTTCGTCGTAGAAGAGTCCGGGTGCTGAATTGGCCTGCCTGCAGTCCAGATCTTTCACCTATAGAGAACATTTGGCGCATCATTAAACGAAAGACAACCATGAACTCTTCAGCAGCTGGAAACCTATATCAGGCAAGAATGGGACCAAATTTCAACACCAAAACTCCAGAAACTCATAACCTCGATGCCCAGACGTCTTCAAACTGTTTTGAAAAGAAGAGGAGATGCTACACCATGGTAAACATGCCCCCGTCCCAACTATTTTGAGATCTGTAGCAGGCATCAAAGTTGAAATGAGCTCATTTTGTGCATAAAATTTTAAAATTTCTCAGTTTAAACATTTGTTATGTTATCTATGTTCTATTGTGAATAAAATATTGTGATTTGAAAGTCTTTTAGTTTTCATTTTATTCAAATTTAAAAAACGTCCCAACATTCCGGAATTCGGGTTGTACATTACACATTGCATGAAAGGTTATATCCAAAAAAGCATAATAGGGGCACTTTAACATTTGCCAAAAAATAGAACTTTTTTGTTATTAAAAAACAAACAAGCAAGCCCAGGCCAGGAGAGAAAAAGTAAAGCAAAAGTAATGTAACACATTACTTTTCATAAAAAGTAACTAAGTAATGCAATTACTTTTTAGTGAGTAACGCAATATTGTAATGCATTATTTTTTAAACGTAACTTTCCCCAATGCTGCTCATAAGACCTAAACTTCCCAAAATTTTAGAAACCAATTTTTCTATTTAGCCTTTGTCGTTAATGATTCAAGATGTAATATTAATACACTTAAGTGTTTGAATCTAAGGACATTTTTGTCTATTTTTGTACAATAAACTATTTTATTTGGTATTGTGTTGGGCTTCAATTTGATGTACAATTTAAAAATATGGGTCTGAAACAAAATCAGCTCCACTGGTATAGACTATTCGACATGCATTTTAATAAACCCATTTTATAGACAAAAGTGTTTTTCATCCTTATGGAAGATGAAAAAAACAATATGACATCTGTGATATTATGGCTTCACAGGATGCCAACTAATTACATTTCCTTCCCATGCTTTATTATACCCGCTTAATTATGCGCACTGCATAGAATTGCAAAACACCTCTAGCTTTTCTTTTTCATAATCTTTTCACATAACAATGAATATTTTGGTTCATTATTTTAAAAGCAATTCTTTATTTAAGAATGAGAACATATATACTGTGGCTATAATGTAAATAAAATTCATTCAAGCGATTTATTCATAAAGAAATGCTTTCTCTCTGATATATATACACTATATATGAGTATATATACTGTCACTCTGCCATTTGACAGACGCTTGCCGCCGCGCTGGGAGAAGATGGCGCAGTTTAGTCTGGTGTGGATGACAGCTCAGCATTTTTCTGCCTTCAAATTTCACCTTTCACTTCACATCACCTTATGCTATTCATCACTCAAAGCGGAGATGGTATTAAATGTAATCGCCTTAATTCACTTGGAGTGTGTTTGAGCTAATAGTTGGATGGTTTTCAAGAGCTATACAGTGCTGTGGGGTATGTGTGCATGTGTGTATTTATTGCACTGGTCACACAGCGGTCTGGCTGCTGTTTCTCCTGAGCTCAGCACTGGCGTCTGGGTTGAAATGCATCAGCCATACATTTGGTGCCATCGCCTACCGACCCATCCACAAAGGATATAACTTTCCCCTTCACGTCACATGCTTTGCTGTTTCCAATTAGCCTCTGGTGAGACTGCAGTTTAGGACTCCTTAATCTATCGGCTATGTCTATATCACTTTGTAATGAACAATCCTTAAGGTTTGGACTCACTTTTATGCCTCTGCAAATTCAGAGTCTATGTTCTGATCTTTTAATGAAAAGGCTTATTTAATTTCTTCAAAACAAGGATATTCCTGCAAGACAGCAGGCTTGGTTCCTCTTACACAGCTCTCGCTAGCTGTAATTTAGTTAGATTTTTGTATAAATTAGTTGACTTTTGGAGGTTTTCATCCATCTGTTTGAGTTATCTGTTTTCTGTTTTGGTTTTTTGGCGCAATCCATTAAGTGCTTCATCACTGTCAAAGTATATTCCTGTTTGGCTGGCATTTGCAAAGAGATTGAGTTAGTGGCTAGTTTACAAAATTACAGATGATTTGCGGGAATATTTGGACACTCACTGCAGTCTTTAAAGATGGCACAGAATGGAGACCTTTGCCAGTGAATGACTTTGTGCTTTCTGCAGTTCATTTGTCTAGGACCAGAGACAAGAAAATGTGTTTTAGGAAATAAAAGTGGTACTTAAAGCCTAAAAATAAACGTTTATAGAAACTTGTGGACAAGTGGCATGTGTGACATTTTTGGTATTGTATATATGAACAGTAACAGAGTCCTTGAGACTTAAATTTGCACTTAGATAGCACCATGCATCAACAACCTTGATATTGTTTGCAAGTTTTCCATATTTTAAATCGCGAATGATCCTAAGAATAGAGCGGTTGGTATGCATTGGCATGCTGTCCTGTTGACATTGTATTACATTACCTGACAACATGCTGTGGGGCCTTTAGTGACCCCTTTATTTTAATTAGCATGTGTCAGAATGACGACAAAATAGGTGTAATATGACAAGCTGTTGTGACATTTATTCTTTAAAACGAACTGTTTTCATCTTGCAAGCAGTACAGTAGTGACTAGCATATTTTCTTTAGATACTACTTATTTCAGTAGGGATCTTTTAGATTCATCATTACTTTATTCATTGACTACTAGTCACTGTCTTAGTAGTGAAAAGTATGCCCAACTGTTTCTCAGATCACAATTTTTTTGCGATTAGATTTTATTGTAACCAACAATTTTCCTCATCTCAATAGTTACAAATGATTTTATTTTAATTGTCATTTGAAAATACTAGAATGGCTAAATGGCTCATTTGAGCTTAATGTTATTAAAAATGTAACTAACAATTATAATACCATTGCCTAATAAACAGTAAATACACAGGAACTAGTCTATTCAATATAGGAAAATCGAAGATTGAATAGTTACTAAGTATAGTAAACAACAACAACAACAACTTTGTGTACACTGTAAACCCTAACACTCAAAATATTTAATTGGTTTGAGTAGGACAAACTTAAATTAAACTAATTAGTTCAGTCAAATTAATTTTTATGAGTATTTAGCACTTTCTTTTTCTTTCAAGTTCACAGAACTGATATATTTTAAGTAAACTGAACTGTTTCATTGTTTTGAGTTTTATGAACTTATTTATTTTAATTTAGATGAACTTAAGTTTAACTGAAACCTGGCTGGGATTTCTATTCCCCAGCACGCTTTGCCCATGGCACTCGAAAGGGAGAGTAAATGCTAAAAAATAAGTGTTATATAATGTTTTTTTTGTGCAAGATTAATGTTAAGTGGGAGATTTAGTTGTGATTAATGTTTTGTTATGCTAATTCAGAAGAGTTTCTGTTAATGTGGGTTTTTGGAGTGTTACCATCATGGTGACAAGCGGTGCATGCGGCTTGGTTTGATAGCAAGTATGTTAAATGCTTTATATTGTTGTATTCATTCAGCAAGTGTTATACCATGCTATTGTTAACATGTTAACAAATTAGCAAGTTAGCATTTTTTGAATTAGCTTGTTATGTCTAGCTAATTTTACACTAATACAAATGTTTACATTAAGGTTACATGATAATTTTAAGTTAAATGTATTAGTGTACTCAAATATTTTAAGTTAAGAACAATTAAAATGTATGAGTAGTACAAAATAAAAATCTGCCAGTTCTGCTTACTTAAACTTTGAATTTCTTAACTTAAAAATTTTGAGGCAACCGATTTTTGCCAACTTATTTGTGTTTACAGTGTATCTATAAAATTATGTCTACGGATTTTGGCTTTTAACTTTTAAATCATAGAATTTAATGACACATATGACTAGCAAAGGATATTAATAACTAATAAAATAGATATTGTTTATTTATAGGCTACTGTAATTGACGAAACTGAAAAAAAAGACTCCATTGAATTACTTAGTAAAAACATAAAAATAGATGCTAGTAAAGCTAAAGGTTTTAAGGAATGAAGGATACAATGGCTTGCCATATGTGTACAGGTTAATAAGCCGTGAAGATGTACCCCTTTGCCAGGTCTGTAGTCTCCACAGGGGAGGGGGTTTGGTGAATGCAGGAGTGGTCAGAGGCAGTGCGCTGGATCAGACGGGAACACCGGGAGAGACACTGCGGAGAACTCAGCCAACCAAGTTTGCGGACACGCACATCTTCAACTGGACTTCCTACAATCTTTACAATTATGGACTTTTCCTATGTCACGCTTGTTGCGCAACAGAACGTACGGATCCTTTGAATTGGTCATTTTCATGTCTGGCTTTTTTTTTTCCTGGAATACCGAAATAACAATTTGCGCATTTGAAGGTGAAAACTGCTCTTACTTTGGTATGGAGGCACTGCAGAGACAAGATGAGTTCTGATACAGATCATGTCGTGAACTTCTTAAGTAATGCTTCCTCCGAACTGTCCGACGTGTCTAACTCGAGCTCCGCGGGAAACGGGACCGAACCGAGCTCGTTCAGACTCAGCCGCGCGCTTCCCCTGGGTATGGTTCTGGGCGCTTTTATTGTGTTTGCTATCGTGGGCAACATTCTCGTTATTCTCTCCGTAGTGTGCAACAGGCACCTGCGCATCCCAACCAACTACTTCATCATAAATTTAGCCATGGCAGACCTGTTGCTGAGCACAACTGTCCTGCCGGTGTCTGCCACGCGTGAAATTCTCAACTACTGGGTGTTCGGGAGGATTTTCTGTGACATCTGGGCTGCGGTGGATGTGCTGTGCTGCACCGCATCCATCATGAGCCTGTGCGTGATCTCCATAGACCGCTACATCGGGGTGCGTTACCCGCTGCAGTACCCGAGCATTGTGACCGAGAAAAGGGCGCTCTTGGCCATGCTGGGTGTTTGGGTTCTCGCCTTTGTCATCTCTATAGGACCTCTGCTCGGGTGGAAAGAGCCTCCTTCAGAGGACGACACTGTGTGCCTCATCACAGAGGAGCCGTTTTACGCGCTCTTTTCCTCGCTCGGCTCTTTCTACATCCCTTTAGCGGTGATTCTGGCCATGTACTTCCGCGTGTATATAGTTGCCAAAAGAACCACGAAAAACCTCGAGGCTGGAGTGATGAAGGAGCACATGGACTCGAATGAGCTGACGCTCCGGATCCATTATAAAGGCTCTCAGACGCAGGATGACTGCAGCAAAGGCCACATGAGGAGCTCGCTGACAGTCAAATTACTTAAGTTTTCCAGAGAAAAGAAAGCTGCTAAGACGCTTGGTGTTGTAGTGGGCATGTTCATTCTGTGCTGGTTACCTTTTTTCCTCGCACTACCCATTGGTACGTATGTTTTATTAATAAGTCAAAAAAAAAAAAAAAAAGTTTAATTACACCGTCACACACAATCTTCACAAGGCCCATTGTCAACAAATTAAACATTTCAGTTAGGCCTATATGTTTCACGTAATTGAAATAGGCCTATTGAATTTTGTAAACGGCAGATTCGTGATGGAGAATAGATAAAAGTTTTATTCTTTCAGCCTATTAATTTTCTGTGGCGCTACGACCCTCTTACATGTAAATGTAGAAAAACAATATTTAATGTAATTTGAATCTGAAAATGACATGCACCGTTTTAAACGTTTACCTAAACTTTAAACTGTTTTTAAGGTAGACAGATCAGTACAAGTAAAAAGTTTAGGCCTACACTCTAAAAAATGCTAGGTTAAAAACAACCCAAGTTGGGTTAAAAAAAATGGACAAACCCAGCAATTGGGTTGTTTTGACCCAGCGGTTGGGTTAAATGTTTGTCCAACGTGCTGGGTAGTTTTATTTAACTCAACTTTTGTTTAAAAATTACTATATGGCTGGCTTAAAATGAACCCAAAATAAGTTGGAAATTAAAAATCAGACACATTAGAGACAAAAATAATCAAAAGGTGAACATTTATTAATAAGCACTTTAATAAATGTTTAATTATTATTCATTAAACATATTAATAAATGTTTATTTATTAAACATATTAATATGTTAATACCCAACATACTTTGGGTTCATTTTAAGCAAGCAATACAGTAATTTTTAAACAATAGTTGAGTTAAATAAAACCACCCAGCAGATTGGGCAAACATTTAACCCAACCGCTGGCCTTGTCCATTTTCAACCCAACTTGGGTTGTTTTTAACCCAGCATTTTTTTTTAGAGTGTGTATGTTTGCTGCACTTTATAAGCTAAAAGAAAAAAAAAGCTTTTTTGTCTGTGAAAATTAGGTCTATGTTCTTGTTTGAAAACAGTGTTTTTAGAACATTGTTTTGGTGGTCCAATGTGGTCTATCAGCCTGATCAAGGTCTAGTGGGCCCTATAAAAATCAGATTCGTACACTCTAAAAAATGCTGGGTTAAAAACAACCCAAGTTGGGTTGTTTGGGCGAATGGGTTGTTTTAACCCAGTGGTTGGGTTAAACATTTGCCCAACCTGCTGGGTAGTTTTATTTAACTCAACTATTTTTAAACATTACTATATTGCTCACTTAAAATGAACCCAAAGTATGTTGGAAATTAACGTTTACTAATATGTTTAATAAATTAACGTTTAATGAATAATAATTAAACAATAAACGGTAACACTTTATTTTACAGTGTCATTGTTACATATGTTACATGTAGTTACTATAGTAATAACTATATATAAATTATGCATAATTAAATGCAACTAACCCTAAACCAAACCCTAACCCTATAGTAAGTACATGTAGTTACTTAATATTACTCAGTACTTAAATGTATAATTGCAGTGTAACAAAGACACCTTAAAATAAGGTGTAACCCAATAAACATTTATTAAATTGCTTATTAATAAATGTCCACCTTTTGATTATTATTTTTGCCTCTAGTATTTATGTGTCTGATTTTTAATTTCCAACATATTTTGGGTTCATTTCAAGCCAGCCATATAGGAATTTTTTGGGTTAAATAAAACTGCCCAGCACGTTGGGCAAACATTTAACCCAACCACTGGGTTAAAACAACCCAATCGCTGAGTTTGTCCTTTTTTAAACCCAGTTGGGTTGTTTTTAACCCAGCATTTTTTAGAGTGTAGGTGAAATCAATTGCAGCAAACATATAACTCGGTTATACTGTATATTGCTCATGATCTGTTCCACCTTCCACATTTAAAGCAGTGCATAACTATGTTCAACATTCAGTTATTATGCGTATTCATCCAAATTATATTTCTAAACACAGAACCACACTTGCACCACATATTTCATGCACAAGTATTATTGTTGTGGCATAAAGGAGTCCAGGGCGTACAGTTACAGACAGTCTGCGCAGGATGCCCCATTATTTCATTAGCGTATGATAAGAGATAAAGTTCAACCTTGTTGGACAAATAAGAGACAAACCCATGTGACGTTACTAGAATAATTAGATTTTTATAAAAATTTGTAGCAGCGTGTGTCTTCTATAGAATTTATCGCCAATTACAGCCGTTCCTGAGGTGGATGATTAACAGTTGAAAGCATGCAAAATATTCTGTCGGCTGTAGAACCATGTCATGTAGATGTATTACACATTATCACACTTTTATAGAGGGAATATGGATTATGTAAATATTTTTAGGGCCTTATTTAGGTCTATCTTATTCTTTCATTTTGGCACTTAGTTTTGCTCCATTGCAAGAGACCATATGTTGTAAAATAACATGCTATATTATATTTTAAATGATATATTTATAGTTTATTTTGGTTTAGTAGTTATTAATAAAACATGCAAGCGTATTATACACAGTTGAATGAACACTTGCACAGTCACATTGCTATTGGCATTATTTAAAATAATCATAGGCAGTACTTTTACAGATTGAAAGTCAAGATAGTGCCACTTCTGACACTTTAGAATGTGATCCTGTTGCCAGGAAAAACTCCAGCTCAAACGTTTCATTGGTTAATTCAGTTTCTGTTTGTGGTAGCCAGCTCAGACCTCTTAGTCCAAAATGTCTTAAACTGTTAAAGTTCAATACCATTTACTCATGAAAAGAACAGTGTTCTGTCATGGACGAGAGCCAGTTGAAAAGATGCAGAAGGTTAATTGCGAGGACCTCACTTAACATTTTTATTCTGCAATATATTCTAATCAATGACAATGTATGAAGCCTTGACTCATGAGCTGGTTTGAACTGAAAGTGACATCTGTCATGTTAACCTGATGTGTGGTGATTAATTGAGCAATGGATGAGTTACTACAGAGCTGGTCCCTGAAGCTTGCTGAGATCTCCTGGTGGAATGCACTGGAGATGCCAATGTCTTCGGAGCTCTCTCATTCCCAGGCTCACTCCCTATCTGAACCCAGAATTTTCTGATGAGGTGTGGGAATATAGAAGAGGTACCATTC
This sequence comes from Ctenopharyngodon idella, assembly GCF_019924925.1. NCBI lineage: Eukaryota > Metazoa > Chordata > Actinopteri > Cypriniformes > Xenocyprididae > Ctenopharyngodon > Ctenopharyngodon idella. The sequence goes on along the minus strand of NC_067240.1, from coordinate 18,116,243 downwards.
CCACCACAGAAAAATCTGGTCAAAATTTAATCACCCTCCTATATTCACTTTATGACCCGTAAGTTCAGCTCCCAGTGACCTTCTAAAGGGTCATATTAGCAGATGGGCCGATATGTTTTTCCTGCAAATGAGTAAGGAAATATTTTGAAGGGAAATATATTCCATGTGTTTGACCTTAAGGAGTTAACTTCCCTTCTTTGAGTGGCCTTTGTTTTCATATGCCATGTTATGAATATTGGAGTGAACTGGTATATGAGAAGATTGCCATTTCTGGTTGCATTGCATCAAGATTTGGCAATGATGGTTAAAGGGTTAGTTCACCCAAAAATGAAAATTCTGTCATTAATTACTCACCCTCATGTTGTTCCAAACCCGTAAGACCTTCATTTATCTTCGTAACACAAATTAAGATATTTTTGATGAAATCCGAGAGGTATATGACTCGTCCATAGACAGCCATTTAATTACTTTCAAGGCCCAGAAAGGCACTAAAGACGTCATTAGAATAGTTCATGTGATTACAGTGGTTTAACGTTAATTTTATGACGTGACGAGAATATTTTTTGTGCGCAAAAACAAAACAAAAAATAAAATCAAGTTTAAACCATTGTAGTCTCATGGAGTCACAATTATGTTCAGTTATGTCTGCACCTGTTCTCCTTAGTCCTGATTAGTTCATCTTCCTCCACCTGTGTTTGTTTATTTCCCTTATTCACCCTCTGTATTTATATTCCCAGTTCTGTTCTATCCCTTGTCAGTTATTGTTGAATGTCATGCTTATCTACATGTTCGTCACCAGTAAACTCTATGTTGACTATATTCTGTGTTACGCATCTTCCTTCATCGGCTAACATGTGACAGAATAACTGACCCTCAAATCGAGTAAAAAAGAGAAGATGGACTCACCCGCACTGCACCTCCTTCTCCGACCAGAGAACCGACGGTGGTTACACCCACCGAGGCCGTCCCAGAACCAGAGCCAGAGAACATGGAAGCCCCGGAGCCCCGGCAGGCGGATCAGTCCATCACAGAGCCAGGAGCGGACATTGATTTAATAGATCTATGGTCTGCGGATCCAGTTCCCACCCAAGTCCCCACCTCGAATCTACAGCTTCTTCACCGGTCCTGTCCGGAAATCTTCAGCCCTCATCCCTGTCTTACTTCCTGATCCCATTGCCATCACTGGTTATGGCCAGTCCCCTGGATCCGTCGGCGCCCACCGAGGCCATCCCAGAACTGGAGCCAGAGAACATCGAAGCCCCGGAGCCCAGGTAGGCGGATCAGTCCATGGCAGAGCCAGGAGCGGACACAGACTTAAAAGATCTATGGTCTGCAGATCCAGTTCCAACCCAAGTCCCCACCCTCGAATCTACAGCTTCTTCACCAATCCCATCCGGAAATCTTCTTCAGCCTTCATCCCTGTCTTACTTCCTGATCCCGTCACCATCACTGGTTATGGCCAGTCCCCTGGATCTGTCGGCGCCACTGGTGTTATTTAGCTCCTTGGCTTTGCCACCGCCGCTAGCTCCGTGCGGCTCACCTGCCTCACCTTGGGCTTCTCCTTCACCAGCTCGGCACCGGCTGCACCTCGGGCCTCCAGGCCCACATCTCCACCTCTGCCTGTCTGCCTGTCGCCTTCACCTAGGCTTATCCCTCCCTCGTCACCGCCGTGGCCCGTCTGCCCGGAGACTCCGCTGGGCTCCTTCGGAACTCCAGGTCGGCCTTCAGCGGTCAATGCCCAGCTTCTGCACGGACTTCCGGGGTTCCGGCGATGCCTACACCCTGCACCCCTATGGCATCTTTGGGCCCCTCCCTTCCTCTGACCTCCCCGTCGCCCTCAATTGCCACATCGTCGCCCCGTTCAGCCGGATCCCCGTCACCACCTCAGTCCCGCGAACCAGCTGCTCAGCGCCAAGCTTCCAGGGCTGCGATGTCGCCTGGGTCCGTCACCCACACTGTTCCGCCGGTTCCCCTCACCATGGTTCCACCTCCGCCGATCGGTCCCAGGGTTCCGTTTGCCCCTGCAGTCAGGACTCTGCCCTGGATCCTCCCTCCCACCACCATGGTACCGGTGCCCGCCTACCCCAAGCACCTGTCTGTCACCAGATCCATGCCCTCCACAGAAGCCTCCGCCTCATTTCTACATCCTGAACTTTGTCGTCATCAAGGAGCGAGGTTGCGCCTTCTCGAGGGAGGCGTAATGTCACGATTACGTTCAGTTATGTCTGCACCTGTTCTCGTTAGTCCTGATTAGTTCATCTTCCTCCACCTGTGCCTGTTTAGTTCCCTCATTCACCCTCTGTATTTATACTCCCAGTTCTGTTCTATCCCTTGTCAGTTATTGTTGAATGTCATGCTTATCTACATGTTCGTCACCAGTAAACTCTATGTTGACTATATTCTGTGTTACGCAACTTCCTTCATCGGCTAACGTGTGACACATGAACTATTTTAACAATGTCTTTAGTACCTTTCTGGGCCTTGAAAGTGGTAATTAAATTGCTGTCTGTGGAGGAGTCAGAGAGCTCTCGAATTTCATCAAAAATATCTTAATTTGTGCTACGGGTGTGGAATGACATGAGAGTGAGTAACTAATGACAGAAATTTCAGTTTTGGGTGAACCATCCTTTTAATGTTTGCAGGCAACATTTGACTTTCTTTATCATTCTCATTTTTAATCAAGATATCCATTATGTTTTATTTCCACAAAGTGTTGCTTTTGCTCAAAATGCTTGCAAACATTAATTTACTTGCTTTATGTTGCAGAATAGCTCATTTTCTTTTTTGAAAGGCAGACTGAATACAGATCATTGAAAAATCAGTGACCACTTTGCCACCAAGCCACATGAGAGTTCATCCATCAAGTAATGTGTTTTCTCAGGACAGTACATACTATTTTGGACAATGATTTCTACAGTCTTTATTTAATCACAGATTAACTAAATACCTATAACAAACCTATCATGTGCAGCGAAGTTTCTCAAATTTCTCAAAAAACAACAGAACTGAAAACACAACAAGGTTGCTGTAAGATTGTTTGTTAACTTCTTATAGTGCAGATTGTCTTAATTTATAGATGCTTTGGCTTAGAGATGTCTGAGTGACACGCGATTCAGAGAAGAAATAGGCGAGAACATCTTAGCGTAATGGAATAATTCACTTACTGGCAGAGAGAGAAGCTGACCAGAGGGCAAGGCTTCACACCTGTGGCTCTACTTGAAGTGTGGTAATGAACCCAAGTCTCATCCGGCTCTGTACTGATGTGCACCATAGCAAATTAGACCAAATCATCTCTCGCTTAAGTTATCCATCCGAGCAAAAAAATGTCAGAGGAATTATTGAAAATACAAAACATATATAAACTTACAGATGAACAGTAAGTTTCTTACTTACTAATTAGTAAGATCAGACCAGAGTGAAGGAGACAAGAGCCAAAAAAGGGTATGGGATGCACATCAGGCATTTACAGAAGAGTGAAAAAGTGGTGAATTCCTCAGGGAAGACTGAGTTAGTAAACTCATTAGTGGAGATGAGCTACAGTGAGAGTCTGGAAAAGCATGATGGATCTGTGTGACCTTTTTTTTAATGTTTTGGAGAGCGAGGGAGTGGAAACCTGAGAAAGATTTCCATTTTGAAAATGGCACCTCTAAAAGAGCCAGATTTTTTGGTTGTTGCTTTAAATAGATATTTGGTTGAAGCTGGAGTAAAATTGTAAAAGCACTATAAATCTTCCTTATAAGACAGAGATTTTGGAATTTAAGAATTTAAGATAACCATTTTAATAAAAACTTACTGAGTGCACTGCGAAGAACAGGTTATTCAAATTATGCTTTTTATGGCAGGATGAGAGTGTTCAAAAATAGACTTGCGTTTTAAGACAGAGACCGACTTAATGCTGAATTAAAGGCTGACAGGAAAAATATTAATCTCTCAAAACCAGTCAAGAACATACTGTATTTGGATCATATTCCACCCCAAAATCAAAACACAGAAATAAGGAATTATAATTTGCTCAATTTTTTATTGTTGAGAATTTTTGATAACACTTTACAATAGTTAATTTGTTAACATTAGTTAATGTATTAACTAACATGAACTAACCATGAGCAATACATTTGTTACTGTATTTGTTCATCTTTGTTAACGTTAGTTAATAAAAAATCCAGCTGTTCATTGTTTGTTCATGTTAAATTCACAGTGCATTAACTAACGTTAACAAATACATTTGATTTTAATAATGTATTAGTAAATGTTAAAATGAACATTAACAAAGATTAATAAATACTGTATAAGTGCAGTTAATTATTAGTTAATGTTAACTAATAACTAATAAACCTTATTGTAAAGTGTTATTGAATTTTTTATTAGGCCTATTTAAAATTATAATACTATAAAATATAATTATAATAATTATTATAATATTATATCTCTCATATATAGATTTTTATTAATTTTTATAGAAATATTTTTGCCATTGTGACATTTTAATGACAAATTTGTTTTCCTACCTTCCATTTGCATTATCAAAATGCAAAAAAAAGATAAAATAATAAAAATCCCATTATTAGTGTAGAGTAAAAATGGTTTATGACCATTGGGAATATTTATTTGTCAAGAAGATTAAAAAAAAAAAAAAACTTTACTTTAAGTTCTTTAAGGTTACACTGCTGATTTAACCTTGATTGTGATGGAAGAAAGATGATTGTTGTGTTTCTGTAGCTCGTACGTACGTGTGAGTTGGTAAAGTCTGCCATCTATTGGTGACAGATGAAAAATCCTTCGCATACAGATTGTTCACAAAAATGACCTCTCATTTCCCCTATTTTAGGGTCATTTAACACCAGTTTACGGCCTCCTGAAACATTCTTCAAAGTGATCTTCTGGCTGGGCTACTTCAACAGCTGCCTGAACCCCATTATTTACCCCTGCTACAGCCGTGAGTTCAAGCAGGCCTTCATTCGGATCCTCCGGTGCCAATGTCAGCAGAGAAAACAACAGGGCTGGAGGGCGTACAACTACCGTGTCCAGATGGGCTCGGCCAACCAGGCCTACACAGACACCAGCTCCATTTGCATGAATGGCAGTCAGCAGACCCTGGCCCCAACGCACCCCAGCCCAACATTATTCAGCAGAGTTGTGGGCTCTCGTCCAGCATCAGGACTTCTTCCAGGCTGGGCCCCCTGTACCTCTTCTTCCTCTTCCTCCCTATCTGAGAGCCCTTTTCCTGGTATGATGAGATCCAGCTCTATGGCGACGAGTCCATGCAAATCTAACAGGATGGCTTTGCTGTTCCCCAGTGGGCCCCATTCCAAACGACCTCAGCATGCCAATGGACAGAGTGGGAAACGAGACGCAGAGCATGAGGTGATATCTAGAAACACACCTGAGACTACTATCTAGCTTGGTGTCAATAGTGACTTACATGCCAGTGATTTCTCTGTCTTTCAGTTCTTTCTGGACTAATCTGATACATTATTGTAGATGTGAAATACATTTGGCATCTTGTCATGCATGTCTACAATGTTTAATTTGAGAGTTGCAGTAGCTATGTAAGGGATAATGTACAGACAGCTGCTAAATTATTGCAAAATTAACCCCAGCAAGGTGATCAGGACGCAGACGTGAATAAGTAAATAAATATGTGGACGTGATTTGAGATAATTATTTTATAATTTTATCTGCATATTGTCTTAAAGCTTCTGATAACAAAAAATAGTCCATTGCAATGTACAAATCAACTGACCTAGAAACAAGGACAACACTGTAACAATATTACAGTACTATCAGTGCTTGAAATGTGCCGGTACACGCCGGTACGTTCTCTATTTTTACCATTACCACCAGTTTTCCTTTCGTACAGGTGTTGTGCCGAATTTCGACCCCCTGCCAAATTAACCCCCTTGTTGAAGTCACTATCTGATTGCCTAATCTTAACCAAAGACTATAGATAGAGAAAGACGGTTCACTCCTATTACTTATGAATGAGAGAAACTGCAACACGCAATATGGCGGAATACGTCCCGCCTTCTATGTAAAAGAGATAATCGCTGATTGATAAAGTCATTGCCTCACTGCAGCTGCTGTTAAAAGCTCTGATTCCCATAAAAACCTGAGGCTCACGCTTAGGACTGCACATGTGCATTGGCTTGTCTAGCCTGAAAATTAAGCTTTTTAATGCTATTTGAGCATAAGAAACAACATTTTTGGGACATTATGTCAGATTTTGTTACTGATTTGAAATATGTTATTTAATTGTAAGTTCGCCAAGCAGTTTTTGAGATTTCAGGATTCCCCCATTCAAATAGATAGGACTTGGTCTTGGATGCCCGAAATAGCTGCCTGGAGGTGTTGCAAATATGGCCGCTGAGTGAACAGACTTTCCTTAAAAGGGACTTTGTCTTAACCCCACCCCAATCCTACCCCTCCCCCACCCCTACTCCTAAACCTACCAATACTAGGGCGGGTAATAATCTGGCAGGGGGTCGAAATTTGGCACAACACCAGCACTTCCGCATGTACGGAAGCCCTCTGCGCCCTCCCTTCTTCAGTTTTGAATTGAGCATCGGGGGTACCGGCACTTTTATTTTTCCACTTCAAGCAACAAGTACAATATTAACACTAAAGTCCTCTGAGGTCATTTTCACCACAGATCGGCAGCTAAGACGCAGTTGCGTTTGTGTAAAATGAGAGACAGTGAGACTGTGTACATTAAATATTTTGACCACTTTGCCATACATGATGGGAAATATAGAGGGCATTAGTGCCCGCCCACTTTTTCAGCAGCCTTGGTTCCGGAAGTATTTTTCCTTCTATTTTCCCATAGGGGTTTTTAAAAAGTCTCTGTTAAAAACTTATAAGCCATGAACCAAACCAACCAGCTATTAGGTGAATCATAACATTACAAACTTTGATTTGATGAAAATTTGAAAATCGGACAAAAAGACAAAAGTACTTAACGGCTTTAGTGGGGGAAAGAACTACAATACCATGGCGCATTGCAAACAGCATAATCAAATTAAAAATGATGAGGATATAAAATTATATTGGTTATATATAGAAATAATATATTTTACGTTTATTGCAAAATATGTATAATCAGTGTTGGGGAAAGTTACTTTTAAAAGTAATGTGTTACGTTACTTTTGTGTTACTTTTTCTCACCTGTGCTGGACTTGGTTGTTTGTTTTTTAATAACAAAAAAACTAAAGTTCTATTTTTGCCAAAAGTAAAGGCCCTTTCTTACCAAACGTGAAGAGAAGAAACACTCTTACTTTCGCAATAAAAAAAGAAACACAAATGTAAAGTCATTTTTGCTTATAAAATATACAGTTCCCAAAAGTCTTGTGAAAAAATATTTAGTATGTGTTTTGAGGCCTTTAGTATGGTTGAATTAGATCATCAAAGGTCAACAGCAAAGAAATTGGTTAATAAACTGAGATTAAATACATAAATTATGTATTATTTAACATTTAAATTTTTTTAATAGATTGCATTTCACTGTTTTTATTCATTTTGAGGAACACTGAATCCGTTTTTGTGCAAGTGCGATGAGAAAATTCCTGGTCACATTTAGTCTAGAACTACAATAACCATCATGTTTACACACAACGCCTCTTCACTTCATTTCTTTCAACATGGGGAAAGGAGAGCTGTCAGTCTATAAATGAGAAAACAAAGTAACTTGTGTTACTTATTTCAAAAAGTAACAGGTATGTTGTTGTAAATTTAAAAGTAATGCATTACTTTACTAGTTATTTGAAAAAGTAATCTGATTACAAAACTCACGTTACTTGTAATGCGTTACCCCAACACTGTGTATAATTAGTTTGAGAGTTTAGTGAGATTGACACTATCACGTCATTCGCAGTGCTTCATGGGAGCGGTCGGGCATAAAGAGTTGTTTTGGCATGATTTGCTTGTTTAGATTCTCTGATTGGTGGAGATTTCTTTGCAGAATCCTAGGTAATATAGTTTTTCACCAGGAATTTCAGGAATTTACAAAACAGGTTGAAATCATGCAGGCTTCAACAAAAGCATATCATCAATTAACACATCGTTGCTCACAGTAGGTCTGCCTTTACGTTTGTTAAAAATCAATTCCTATATGGGGAAAATGAATGGGATTTTTACTTCCGGAACCTGACTGTTGCACTCTATAAGGCTATATAGCAGTATTTCCTTTTTAATGAATATAAAAAAATAACTTTGCTAGATTTACAATGTTAATTATTGCAGAAATGCATCATTACATTCTGTGAAAAATCTGGATTGGAAATCTGGGGTTATTTGATATACCAAAATTTGCCTTTTAACATCCATATTGTGTATTATTGTGTACATACTGTTTTAAATTTGTAGAATATGAAGAGTCTATATTTGGCCTGTTTGATTGTAGTGGCTATGATAGTACCGTTTGCATGAATAAAGGGATCAGCGCTGCACCTGGACTTGCTGTGCACAGCTGTGGGCAACACTGATAAAACTCAGTATGACTTGCTCACTGGTCTGTTCACCTCCGTTATTTATATCCCTTTTTGATCTTCATGTTATTCAGGTTGTGTCAGGTTGTGTCAGTTTTATAATAATGCTTATTGGCCTGGTCAAGATTATTCTGTTAGATTCACAGTTAGAGATAAATCCATGACGCCTTGTGATCTCCAGTTCAATAGGCGAAGGTGTTGAGGATGTCAGGTGTCTAAACTGGTTTTGCTTTTGGGTCATTACAGCACACTTTTTAACAAATCAATGGATGGCATGAAAAGCTAATGTTTGACTGAACAATTCAAGGCACAAACCAACATATTGTATGTGCTGTGAACCAGGAAATTGGATTCTTTCAAGGTGCAAATGTGTTATACAAGAAGACTTTGTACTTAATATGAAAATATGGTCATTGGTTCTTCATTTCCATTCGATTACAACCATTCAGTGCATATTTAAGGAAAATAACTTTCAATTTCAGCCTGAATTTTTTGTGCAAATGAATTTTTTAAAGGAAACATCAGTGCATCATTAGCAAAAGGAGAAGGTGTGCATTTCTACTGGTATGTTTTTCTCCTTCACATCTTATTTACTAAGTGGACCATATAAAATTTGTCACCCTATATTTAAAGTGTTATATTGTGTGTTATAGTACATAAAGACTTATTTTTCTTTCTCTCAAGACGTGCATAATGAAGAAATAAATCTAATTTGTGAAGGTCCCTGTTGCCATGATTTTGTAAGTTATTGTGTTCTATTAAACAAACAAAAAACATTAAAGTCTTTTCGTGTCTGCTTGACTTAAAAGATTTAAGCTGATACCTTATGCTTAATGCAAAATACATGCAAGGATGCATATTAGGTTCTTTCATATGCGACATGATGAGCCCTATTGTATCTGTGATATTTGTATATGGACAACATGTTTACATGTAAAGAGAAAGTAAAGCATTGTTAATGAGATAAAGAGGACAAAGTAATTCTCATGCTAATTCAGACTGTTATTAGACATTCAGAATTAAAATGTCCTGATAATTTACTCACCCCCATGTCATCCAAGATGTTTATGTCTTTCTTTCTTTAGTCGAAAAAAAAATTAAGGTTTTTGAGGAAAACATTCTAGGATTTTTCTCCATATAGTGGACTTCAACGGGGTTCAATGGGTTGAAGGTCCAAATTGCTGTTTAAATGCAGCTTCAAAGCGCTCTACATGATCCCAGACGAGGAATAAGGGTCTTATCTAGCGAAACGATCAGTCATTTTCTAAAAAAAATGCAAAATGCAAAATGATATACTTTTAACCACAAATGCTCATCTTGCACTGCTCTGCGATGCGCCATGCATTACGTAATCATGTTGGAAAGGTCACACGTGATGTAGGCGGAAGTACAGTGGTAGGGCGAAAAATCTCATTTTCTCCTCCAACTTCAAAATCATCCAAAATCGTTGTTTTACCTTTTTTTGTAAAAGGCATTTGACTTAGTCTTTGCACGTTCGCTTTATAAACACTTCCGCCTACGTCACGCGCAAGGCCGTAACCATGTCTTGAACATTGGGGGGGACCATGAGTTTTTATTTTTTTTTTATTTTTTATTATTAAAAGGAATTAAATAAATAAAAGATTAAAAGGGATTTTAGGGAATAATGAAAAAGAAATAAGATTGGTAAAAGTTCCAGGTCTACTTCAGTTAACTTACGCAATCATTTTTTTTTTTTTTTTTTTTTTATATTAAAGGTGCAATATGTAAGAATTTTGCAGTAAAATATCCAAAAACCACTAGGCCAGTGTTATATATTTTGTTCACTTGAGTACTAACAATATCCCAAATGTTTCCAACTATTTGTAATTCGTGAGAAAATTGCAATTTTAACCAAGGCTCCGGGACGTGTGAGGAGTCGCCTGTCAATTGCGTCATACCCGCGTTACTCTCGGTTTCCGGTTTAATTTTGTAGAAACCATGGAAACACCAAAGACGCTTTAATATATTACACGTTTTAATAGACAAGGGAACAACTGTTTTGATATATTTATAGACAGAAAACTAATTATCGTTATATAGCTCAACACGTTTAGTCTTATTGTTTGAATCAAATTTTCTTGATTTTTTGTGAGTACCATGCTTTACCATGCCTCAGAGAAAAACACTATTTTGTCAAGTAGCTAACATAGCATAATCAGATGCAGCTTTATTTTTAGTAATAGTAATATAGAATTTTCTCCATCATACAATACGTTTTAAAATTAATTCAATTAATAAAAATAAATAATAAAAAGCTACGCCTTTGTTTTGAATAGGCCTCTAGCGACCTCTAGCGGACATAATTCTTATATACTGCACCTTTAACTCTTATTTGTGTCTTATATGTCAAAAACACAAAAGTTTTCTTGTTCCCTCACATTCCATTATGAATTACATTAATCATTATATTAATTAAATAATCGCATGTTTTTAATTCAAAACAGTGAAATTTCATAAAAAAATGTATATGTTTAGCTACTTACTCTTTACGTACTCTTTCACTGCTAAAACGAAAGCGTCACATTGGAATTCGCACTTGTCTTCTGTGAACAGTAATGCTGCGTTCACACCGAACGCGTCTGGGGCGTCTGATTTACATGTTAAGTCAATGTAAACGTGCGTCTAGACGTCCTGCGGCGCGAATCAAGCGCCTAACGTGGCACGAATCAAGCGCCTAGCGCGGCGCGAATGGCGCGGTGTGAATTGAGCGTTCACGTGTCTGATGAGTGAATCGAGCGTCTGACGCCCTAGACGCCCGAATTGAAAAATCTGAACTTTGGCGAAAATTCGCGCCGCGTTAACCAATCAGGAGCTTGCTCTAGTAGTGACGTGACGTAGCGAGCTGAGGCAGAAATCCGAAACAAAATCTGTACATCTTCATACTTTTATAGAAACAGGAAAAAAGAGGATCTTGCTTGAAAGAAAGTGAGTGAGGAGGTCGGACAATCTGGTAAGTTATAAAAAACGGTCTTTACTCAATTTGAGCTATATATATATACATATTGAGACTACAAGCTAGCTAAAGCTGGCAAATTGATCTTATTCGCTGTAATTTACTGAATTCGACGCTGAATTCGCGTCTGTTGTGAAGTCAGTTTCACGCGCGAATGAAGCGAGTAAACTCAAAATGTTCAAGCGTCCAACTAGACGCGTCTGATGCGAATTTGACGTGCGATTCGCGTTCGGTGTGAACGCAGCATAAGCCCCGCCTTTTTTGATTTGATTGGCCAGCTCAGTCATTCTGACAGTGATGAGCGCAGTAAGACCGCTGAGGCAGACCAGCCTAAAATGTAACATTTAAAACTTTTTTGTCATCCTAACAACAAACAGAACCGTGCATAATGGAGTACAGCAGAGCAACATCAATTATATCAAATATTGGGGGGGGGCAGTTTGACCATTTCTAATTATGTCTATGGTGATTACGGCCCTGGTCACGCGTGAACTTTCCAACGTGATTACGTAATGCGTGCCGCATCGCAGAGCAGTGCAATACGAGCATTTGTGGTTAAAAAGTATATAATTTTTATTTACTTATTAGAAAATTACTGATCGTTTTGCTAGATAAGACCCTTATTCCTCGTCTGGGATCGTGTAGAGCCCTTTGAAGCTACATTGAAACTGCAATTTGGACCTTCAAACCACTGAACCCTGTTGAAGTCCACTATATGGAGGAAACCTTAATTTCTTTTCGACTGAAGAAAGAAAGACATAAACATCTTGGATGACATGGGGGTGAGTAAATTATCAGGATATTTTAATTCTGAAGTGAACTAATCCTTTAAAGGTTTAGTTCACCCAAAAATGAAAATTCTGTCATTAATTACTCACCCTCATATCGTTCTACAGCCGTAAGACATTCGTTCATCTTCAGAACACAAATTAAGATATTGTTGATGAAATCCGATGGCTCAGTGAGGCCTCTATTGAGAGCAAAGCCACCGAACCTCTCAAGATCCATAAAGGTACCAAAAACATATTTGAAACAGTTCATGTGAGTTCAGTGGTTCTATCTTAATATTATAAAGTGACAAGAATACTTTTTGTGCACCAAAAAAACAAAATAACAACTTTTCAACAATATCTATATGGGTCGATTTCAAAACACTGCTTTATGAAGCTTCTGAGCTTTATGAATCTTTTGTTTCGAATCAGTGATTCAGATCTCCTATCAAACGGCTAAACTGCTGAAATTACGTGACTTTGGCGCTCTGATCCACTGATTCGATTCGTAAAGCTCCGAAGCAGTGTTTTGAAATCGCCCCATATAGATATTGTTGAAAAGTCGTTATTTTGTTTTTTTGGCGCACAAAAAGTATTCTTGTCGCTTTATAATATTTAGGTAGAACCACTGAACTCACATGAACTGTTTCAAATATGTTTTTAGTACCTTTATGGATCTTGACAGTTTCAATGGCTTTGCTCTCAATAGAGGCCTCACTGAGCCATTGGATTTCATCAAAAATATCTTAATTTGTGTTCCGAAGATGAACGAAGGTCTTACGGGTGTAGAACGACATGAGGGTGAGTAATAAATTATATTATTTTCATTTTTGGGTGAACTAACCCTTTAATGAAGACAACACTTTCTTTATCACACTTGTTTTAATGCAACTGCAGCACAGAGCATCACTTTCCAATAACATTTTATATTTGTCTCACCATATTTCAGTGGCTCACTTTAATTGGCTACACACTTCTGGCAGCTGCTTGTAAAGCTTTGTTTGGTTGTCTGCTGGATGTTTGAAGAGTTTTTTTCTTATGTGTTGCTTATTTCCCCCTGGATGTCACGTTCACCGCTGCTTCTATTTTTAAATATCACATCACATGTATCACAAGACCTTGCATGAGCATTCCAGGATGTCACACAGACTTCTGTTACTATCTTGGTCCTTCTCTGTCCTTTTATTTTCACTGTTGTCAGTGGAAAATGTGAAGTCATACACTAAAAATATGTGAAGTTTTAAAGGCAGTTTATTTCTATTAGTGGGTTTTACGATCTTTTGGTATGCCAGGATCTACCAGGTGGCCCAAAAGCGAGCCAGACACAGCCACATAGCTGGACGCAACATGAGCCAGAACTGTCTATCATGTCATTCTCTCAGCTCCTCAACACATCAAGCTGCCCATGTGAGAACTCGGAAATGGGAGAGGAAGACTGCCAAAACTCCGGGTGGCTTCATATTAGTATTCTTGTTCCACTGGCCTTAAACACTGTTGCACATACACTCAGGGTCAAAATCTAAACCCTACAAGCTAACCATACAAACAATAAACAACGCAGCCCATACAAAACATTGTCATGGTAGCCGTATAGTGTCAGCAAACTGATGCTGGAGCACTGATAAAAGCTTTATATTCTTAGCCATTGAGTTAAATGTAAACATGATCATTTTTAAGCACAACTTGTATTGATTTTCTTAAGTATTTATGTATTTACATTTAATTGTCGCCTGATATGTAAAAGACAATCAGTCATATAAATTAATTTTCACTTTACCTGCTGTCCTATTTTTGCTTAAATATCCTTAACGTTTATTAATAAAAAATAAAGCATGATCTTTCTGTCATTTTATTTACTTATGTATTTACATTTACTTTTCTTCTGATAAAGCACAATCAATACTAAAATATATTGATATATACAGTATATATATTATTAAAATAAAACATCACAAATATGTATTTATTTATTTATTTATTTTAATTGTCTCCTGATACTTAAAGCACAATCAATACTGAAAATTATTTGTCCTACTTTACCTGATGTTCCATTTTTGCTGATATATAATATATATATTTGCTGTTTTTTGCTGATATATAGCCTACATTATTGATATATATATATATTTTATTGATATATATTAATTCATTCATTTTTTCATTGAAACTATTGGAAAATGTTTGTAATGATGAAGACAATACAGATTTTTTGTTTATGTTTTGGTGAGTTTAAATATCACTCTTAAATATTTATGTACGAACTCGTACTACATATCCCAGAATCCTTTTCTACCCATGCGTCAGTGCGCGATTAACCGGAAGAGACGTTATGGCTTATTTCTAGAAGGTAAGGAAGAAGTACTGAGTGATTGTTTTTATCTACAATGTTCTGTTTAAAATATGTGCTTTTTATAACACTTATAAATATTAATATAAATGCAAATTAAACTTTTAAAATAATGCATTCGTTTTTGTCGAGTGCAGAGCTGATGAAGTGAAATCAGTCCTGTTAACACATGTGCTAATAGTATGTTTTGACTGATATTTTGGTCTGAATCTCTTCATCTAAGCTACTGTATTTCATTGTCGAAAGTTGTTGTGATTTCTCTTTTTTATTTAATGAAGTTTCTTGAATGCAGAAACATTCCAGCATTAATTAGGCTAAGTATGTTACGAGGTATACCAGCTCTGAAGTAAGCATGACATTTATGTTAATGACGAGACGGCTATTCAAAGTCTGTTTTAATATTTACGCATATTTAGCTGTACATGGTAGTATAAGCCATAGTATATATTTTAGACTTATTACATACTTTCTTTATATGGCAGTCCATGAAATGGACAAATATGCTAAAATAGGCTAAATGTATGATCATTTTAAATTGTTTTTCAGTGTTGTAGGTGAATATGATTTGAGGTCATTTACATTTACTTCACTTAAATACTGTTCAGGTTGTGGTGACAGCACAACTCCAGATGGAGACGGAGTCTGAGATGCTCTCAGCCGCCATGGCTAACACCTTAAAAGTATCAGAGAAAACCACTGCAGACCAGGAAGAAGACTGTTTCTATGACTGTGAGGACACATTACTGGGAGAAGATGGACACACTGACACTAAACGCACAGAGAGGGCTCGTAGCGATAGACTGGAATCTGATGCCAGGACAGAAAAAGACAATAGCTTAGAAACTGAGAGACTAGAAAACATGGATGACACATCAGCAGAGGATTCAGAAGGGCACGAGGACAGTTCGGCTGAAAAGAGCCATGACTCATTAACAAGAGATCTGAGTCCTGGGAAAGACAATGATGAAGAACAGGAGAGCGATGAGAAGAGGGAGACTGACTCAGATTCAGAATTTAAAGAAGAGGAGGTCAAGGTGACCGAGTATGATGAGGAATACCTGCGTGAGCTGGAGAAAGACCTGACGGAAGAAGAAAAAGAGGTTCTCTTATTATTATTTTTCACGTCCAGTTCAGCCTGTACCATATTTCTTGCCATTGTCATTGATGTGCTCACTGT
Organism: Ctenopharyngodon idella; assembly: GCF_019924925.1. NCBI lineage: Eukaryota > Metazoa > Chordata > Actinopteri > Cypriniformes > Xenocyprididae > Ctenopharyngodon > Ctenopharyngodon idella. The sequence goes on along the minus strand of NC_067240.1, from coordinate 18,100,495 downwards.
CTCCTAATATTTATTTATTATTTCTTACAATTACAGAGCAGAAGAAAGGAGAGTTTAGAGCTGAAGGAGAAGGGCAACATGCAGTTCAAGAGTGGAGGTAAGACAATCCCAATCAAAGATTAACGGGTTTATTGCTATCCGTTCACACCTATTTTAATCTGTGAAGTGGCACTAACTTCTGTTTACATATGAAAAGTTTACCAAAAATAACTTTTTGTCATTATTTACTCACCCTCATGTTGTTTACCCATATGCTGTTATTTTTTTAAAGATTTTTTATAGTCTTTACACAGCTCTTTTTAAAACACTAATGCTTTACAGTTCACACATACATATATATATATATAAAGATATAATGAGAGACGAGCACGACACACGGCTTAAAATGCTTATTTTGGATTTAAGCATTTTTGGAAATATTTGGGATGATGTAAGTCTACAAAATATATAACATTGTTCTGGTGGTTTTTGGATATTTTAATCCAAAAATCTAATATATTGTGCCTTTAAAATATATTCAATTAGAAAACACTTATTTTAAATTGTAATAATATTTCATAGTATTAGTGTTTCTGCTGTATCTTTGATCAAATCAATGCAGCTTTGATGAAAACAAGAGACTTGTTTTAAAAACATTTAAAAAAAAAAAACTTCTGACCCCAAACTTTTGAACGATAGTGTTTCAAATCAAATCTGAAAACATAGAATGACACCAAAATGTAAGTAATTATGCATAATAATTTGATAATGAGTAAATGACAGCTTAAATTTCAGTGTTCCTTCCAAACATAATCATATGTGACCCTGGACCACGGGTACATTTTTTGAAATTGAGATTTATACATCATCTGAAAGCTGAATAAATAAGCTTTCCATTGATGTATGGTTTGTTAGGATAGGACAATATTTGAAGATCTGGAATCTGAGGGTGCAAAAAAATCAAAATATTGAGAAAATCGCCTTTAAAGTTGTCCAAATGAAGCCCTTAGCAATGCATATCCACTCACAAAAATAATTTTTTGATATATTTATGGAAGGAAATTTACAAAATATCTTCATAGAACATGATCTTTAATGATTTTTGGCATAAAAGAAAAATCAATAATTTTCACCCATACAATGTATTGTTGGCTATTGCTACAAATAGACCCATGCGACTTATTACTGGCTTTGTGGTCCAGGGTCATATATTACTTGAATATAAGCAAGTCTTATGAACTACTTTTATAACACTTTTCTGGTGTTTTTATGTTTTTTATGTTATTTTTATGTTTATACAAAAAATACCAAGAGGCTGAGTAAATAATGGCATAGTTTTTTTCTTACTTTTGGCTGAACTATCCTTTGTTTTGTGAGGAAGCTTCATTCCGCTTTCATTCCACTGTACCACCCGTGGTACAAATACCATTCAAAAAGAGACCTTAGGAATGCTAAGGAGTTAAACATATTGTGTTTGTGGTTGAGCTTCTGACATGTGATTGTTTTCAGAGCATGTAGATGCTGAGGAGTCTTACACGGCCGCCCTGCGGGTGTGTCCCGTGTGCTACAGTAAAGAGAGATCCATACTCTTCTCTAATCGAGCTGCCGCACGCTTTCATCAGGTAAACTTTTGGTTGTTTTGTACAGATACAGAATGTATATTTCTTTTTTTATTTTTTGGTAAGTAGGTCAGGTGTGCACTGTCTGTAACCTTTTAAAGGTTTGTTTAAAGAGATGTCCTCTGAGGACACATAGTGTTTGCTTACAGTACTGCACTGCATAGATATAGCATAAAGTCACCATGAAATCAAACTTGATCATTTTTATTTTTTACAGAAGGTTGCAGTGTTTATATTAAATTATTTATATAAGTCACAATAGAAAAGTGTTTTTGTATATGATTATCCATAATTTTGCATATTAACTATATTCATAATTTTGTCTGACAGGATAAAAAAGACAACGCTATCAGTGACTGCTCTAAAGGTGAGAGTATATCCTGCACACATTGTGTTCTGTATCTAGAGAAAGTACAAGTCTCTCAACATACATTTGCTGGCTGTTTTTATGTTCTGTCTCTGATGTGTATCTTTATTTCCTTTTCCTGTGGAAATGTGATTTGGAACAAAGACATTTCAGACAATGTGTATTGTTTTGTCATCCACAGCCATAGAACTGAATCCAAATTATATCCGTGCCATTCTGCGGAGAGCAGAACTTTATGAGAAGACAGACAAGCTTGATGAAGCTCTAGAGGACTACAAAACTGTCTTGGAGAAAGACCCGGGCATCCCTGCGGCTAGAGAGGCCTGTATGGTGAGTGTCTCAATGCCAGTGGCCTTTTCACTCCTAAATGCCTGACAATCCTAGTTAAATATCAAGATTCCAGAAGTTTTAAGAGCTGAATCTTCTTCACACCGAGTATGTGTGTATATATATATATATATATATATATATATATATATATATATATATGAGAGAGAGAGAGAGAGAAAGCGAGATACAGGGCTTAAAACTTAACTTTTTGCCACACCTACCAATGGCCAGTGACGTAAAGGCACAATATGTAGGATTTTTAGAATTAAAATATCCAAAACACACTAGAACAGTGTTATATATTTTGTTGACTTGTGTACTTACATTATCCCAAATGTTTCCAAGAAGGTTTAAATTCAGAGAAACAAGCAATTTTAACCAGGACACGGACCATGTCTGTGTGTCGCCTATCAATGACTTCATACCCACGTTACCCTCGATTTTCGGTTTTATTTTGTAGAAACCATGGAAACACCAAAGACGCTTTATTATTATATATATTATATGTTTTATTAGACAGGTGAGCAACTGTTTGGATACATTTATAGACAGAAAACTAATTATTGTTATATATCAACACGTTTAGTCTTATTGTTTGAATCTCGTTTTCTTGATTATATTTATTTGATATTCTAATATCGATCTAGCTTTCTGCAGTGTGCAACAAATGTCTCATAGCAGCCGCCGAGCGAACATGCGTTTGACCGGAAGAAGCGGAAGCGATCGTCTGCGGCATTATAAAAATTCCGCTGCTTGCGAGCCGTGTGTCGCGCTCGTCTCTCATTAGCAATCGCTTCAGCGGCCTCGTTCAGCTCCCACAGCACTCGGCTCTGCTCTGCTTCATACTACAGTAACATTAATAATCTCATCCATGAGCATGATTTCTGCCCGAGTCCTGTTGGATTCTTTTCCACTGGCTGTGAGGTGAAGACGACATCTCCCATAATTACGCACTCGATCTCGGTGTCATCAAGCTACGCCTTTGTTTTGAATAGGTGACCTCTAGCGGTGAAAAAAAAAAAATACTGTGCCTTTAAAAAAATTCACCGTCCAAAACTATTTTTTACCAGCCATGAAACAAAAACAGGCAGTTATGTCAGATATGTAGGATACTCATACGGGCATTTTTTGACATAATTTTTGTCTGAATTTGTCCATTCAAGCACAGGAAGGCATGAAAGAGAGCTCAACTTAGTATTTGCGCGCTTTCAGGGCATGCGCTTTAGATGTTTCGGGTGTTAAATTTCCCACACAACGCGTGAGTATCGAATTCCCTTTCACGTGTTCTAGTGCTTGAATATTTACATTGGAAAGGCTTAAACTTTCGTGATGATGCAGCACTGACCGTCAACTGTACAGATCGTAGTTCACGTTCATGTTCTCACAATATTGCGTTGTTAGAATTCATAAAAATGTTACTGGCCTTCTGGCGACTGACACAGTTTCATATATTCTCCCACACCGATTTATAGATATATATTACTCTCAATTTCTACCCAGTAAAATATTTTAGAGCTATCCAGGAATTCCCAAATCCGTGGAAATCCTGGTTGTTAATAAGGGGGTGATGTAAAATAAGAGAGATGTTGATTTGTAGAGGTTTAGCTTATTTTAAAGATTGTTTTGTCATATTTTAAATCATTTAAGTTATCTAGAGGCCCACTTGGAAGTTTGCTGAGGGCCCCCTATCCGGCCACGGGCCCCTGTTTGAGGAACACTCATCCACATCATTAGGCTTGAATATTTTTATCATTTAATGTATGAGTTAATTGGAAATCACAAACGTTTGATTCATTTTAAAATAGCATGATCTTAAATTCTCAAAACGTCTTAAATAAAAAGTCATTATTGACTTGATAAAAGCCTCAAAATAAGTTGTTTTTGTACATTGAAAGACAGAATATGTATACAGGTTTGGAACAACAAGAGGATGTATAAATGAAACAAATTTAAAAAATGTGTTGTCTCCAAATTTCTATTTCTCTTTCAGCGGTTGCCACGACAAATTGAAGAGCGCAACGAGAAACTGAAAGAAGAGATGATGAGTAAGTTTTTCTTTTTGTATTTAATATTTTTGTCTGTCTAAGGTCAGAAACACCCTGACAAAATATGAGATTATATTATTAGATTAATTTATTTAAGACAATACTAAATAAAATAAACAACATTCTTTTTTTTTTATGGTCCTTCCTTTTTTTTCCGACTAATGATTTTCTTGGTCGACTGTTAGTCGTTCATTTAAGGCATTAGTCAACTAGTCGGGGGAGAAATCATTAACAAATTATCAAAATATAAACATAAATACACATTATAAACAATCAAATAAATAAATATACAGCAAACTAAAACACTTACTAGAGAAATATCAATGCAAACATAATTAAGTAGCCTTAAAATCAAATGAAAAATTTTCAGAGGTCAGAACACAAATGAAAAAAATACACATTATTATAAAAACCAATAAATAAATAGCAGCTCCGCACTCCGCAAGAGCATTTGGATATGTGCCTAATATTACTGCACATTTATCTAGGTTAACATCAATGTTAAAGCGAATTGCCATGTAAAGTGGCTATTCGTTACTTAAATGTTTTAAATGTTTGAGGTCGCATGTCACCTTTTTGTGGTCATTCTATACCCTCCCGAAATGTTCCCAGGCTTTGGATTTTCTGCCCCACATATTACCGCATGGACCAGCTCTGTTCATGTGAATTTTAATCAAAATGCACAATGTCCTCCTCCTCTGTATTCTGAGCTGAATACTTCTTCAGCAAATGTAATACATAAAATCCCCCTCAAAAAAAGAGTAATATGACTGCACTATAATTTGGAAACGCTCATTAGGCGACAGAATTGGTGATATTTTGTGTGTCATCAGCCTGAGAGTTTTAATGTAACAGCACTATTCATTTTGAAGGTTGTCTGGAAAAAAGAAATATACTTTCTATTAAAGGTATTGCTATTAGAAAGTTCTAGGCAGATCAGTTAATTAGTATATTTCAAAGAGTCCTTATAAACCAAAGAATCTTGGCTTGAAAAACCTTGTTGCATAAATCACATTTGAAATCTTTTGAATTTTTTTTTCTGTTTTTACTTGACCATAAATTACACTGCACTGTATGTTTCTCTGGTAAATAGCTAAAGCAATATGATAACTAGTGTAAAATGGATGTCTACAATTTTCTCTGGTTTCCATTACTGGTTAAACGTTCCTTGTAATTTTTGCCATGCTTTCTCAGAGCACATCCAACTGTTTCAAGGTATTAATAATGTTGTAAACACTATGTTTCCTCTAAAGATCAGATTTCCAGTTTGAGGTCAAGATTGTTGTCAGGCTGAACTTACTGCAGCTCACAGTGAAGGGTGTTGCTGTTGAACACTTCATATTGATCTCACTGCAGTCCCAGTCACAGAGACAGAGTCATGGGACAAAGCTCTCCATAAGCACTTTAGAGTCTTTAACCTTTTTCAGGCCAAGAAACTTGTTGGTAGAGAGTGGGTCTCTATTACCTATTACATAAAATTGAGAGTTGCATTTGACGTCTAACCAATATTAATGTATTTACACACTTAATTCATTACAAATCCAATAAAATGTTCATTATTGATGTAAAGTACATATGTGATCCTGGACCACAAAACCAGTCATAAGTCGCATGGGTCTATTTGTAGCAATAGCCAACAATACATTGTATGGGTCAAAATTGTCGATTTTTCTTTTATGCCAAAAATCATTAGGATATTAAGTAAAGATCATGTTCCATGAAGATATTTTGTAAATGTCATACAATAAATATATCAAAAATGTATTTTTGTGAGTGGACATGCATTGCTAAGGACTTCATTTGGACAACTTTAAAGGCGATTTTCTCAATATTTTGATTTTTTTGCACCCTCAGATTCCAGATTTTCAAATAGTGGTATCTCGACCAAATATTGTCCTATCCTAACAAACCATACATCAATGGAAAGCTTATTTCTTCAGCTTTAGATGATATATAAATCTCAATTTAAAAAAAATTGACCCTTATGACTGGTTTTGTGGTCCATAGTCACAAATGTACTTTACATTTCAATTTTATTTAATGCATTTAAATGAGGTTGTTTCAAAGGCATGAACAAACATTCAGCTTAGGTTTTAGTTGAAGTTAATACTGGGATATCAAAGAATCAAAAAAATATATCATGGTTTCCACAAAAATATTAAGCAGCACAACTTTCAAATCAGCATATTAGAATGATTTCTGAAGGATCATGTGACACTGAAGACTGGAGTAATGATGCTGAAAATTCAGCTTTGCCATCACAGGAATAAATTACATTTTAAAATATAATAAAATAGAAAACAGTTATTTTAAATTGTAATAATACTTCACAATATTTCAGTTTTTACTGTATTTTTGATCAAATAAATGCAGCCTCGGTGAGCAGAAGAGACTTCTTTCTTTGTGTGTGTATATTGAAGAGCCCAGCAGTAGTCTGATCAGATCTTTTATTTTTCTCTCTTTCTTCTTAGGTAAGCTGAAAGACTTGGGCAACATGATTTTACGACCCTTTGGTCTCTCTACCTCCAACTTCCAGGTCAACCAAGATACCAACACAGGATCCTACTCCATTAATTTTGTTCAGAATCCCAATAACAATAATAGATAGCAGCAGTCTAGAGTTTATTACAGTGATAAACTGTCAACCGCCCCATTCAAGTGTTCGGACTATCTAGTCATATTCCCTGTCTGCGCTAATTCATTGATGCATTTTTGCAGAATTTCTTGTCACAGACAAGTAATATAAGCCATTTCCATTAGATTTGGCAAATTACATTATCAGCTCATGTCAGCTGGCTTTTAAGTCTGTATTATTTAGATAATTTTTTTGGCATGCAGTGAAGCTGGTATCGGCGATCCACAGACTGTCAGTCCTGAGCAATGAAAATAATGGCCTTCATCACCCCATCCAAAACTTGTGCAGTAATCAACCTTACCTGCTTTAACATTAAACCAGTGGTTATTTAAGATCCTGTCTGCATTGTGCCTTTTCTTGGATGTACTTAATACATCATGATTTATTAAAGAATACGACACACAACTTGGTACAAGTCAAAAAAAAAAAAACAATTTTAATTTCATAAAGAGATATACATTTAATACAGTAATAAAACAAATGTATGCCCACGACCACCATCTTCATATGTATAGTCAGGAGAGCTCTCCGATTGTACTGAAACGCATGTATGTACAACAGCAAGACCGAAAGCGTGTCAGCAGCTGTTCCTCACTCACTCTTAATTCCCTTTTTACAGGATTCAGGTTGAGCATGTGCAATGAATGATGGCTATCAGGAAAACCTTGAGGCGAACAATCTGAAAAGCACTGTATGATTGAGAGATAGAAAAGATGTGTTCTTACTGTCATGTTTGACTGTTGTATAATTAGAAAAGCATTTATAAACGCAGGGGAGCACAAAAAGGGGGAAAGTCAACTAAACAGTGGCTCAGAGTGATCTGTAACGCTGTACAAATTGCATTGATCATTTCATGTATGCTGTGCCACAAAGTGGAAAACTTCAAGCTCTCTTCAGGAACAGTCTAGACTGCATTAAGGCTCAGAATTTCTCAATATAAAGGAGCACAGATGTTGGGAAAGAACACTGGGATTTCATCCAAGACTAGAAGCACAACAAGACCCAATCCTCTGTAATTGTACTGTGAAGCATAGCACATGCGATATTTATTGCATTTTTACATCAATTATTTTTTTTAATCTTTATAAGTTATCTTAAAAACCCTGCATTGACGTGTGCCAGATCACCACCTCGAATCCACAACGGCTGTAACTCTGTGCTGTGTTCTTTCACATGCTTTAAACACAAAAGCCTACGCAAAGAAAAATCTGGTTTAAAAAATTCATTTCAGCATGATTGATCAGGACATAGGTGGAGAGAGTCCGTAATTGTTATAAATATATAATTCTTTTCTTAAATAAAAATAATTTCTCCATTACACCTGCTTTTCCAACTGTGGATGGCTCCTCCCAATCTGACTGGCTCTTGGCCAATGGCAGTGCTCTAGGCAACAGACCAATCAGCAGCTCTTCAGAGTTGCAGCACTGGAGAGAGAAAAAAAAAAAAAAGACAACAGAAGGTCAGAATTTTTCCCCTCAGGATTATTAAATTATTATTTATAAACTGTATACACATTGAGAGTTTATGGAAGATAAGGCCTTAAAGAACAATGTGAGAAATGTATATAGTGTAACCAATATTTTGACCAACTAATGTTTTATATATATATACATACACAGTATTGTGTAATTGTGTTGGTACAGTGAACCATAGACCTACTGCGCTTAAAATAATCAAAATGGTTTCTTTTTAGGCTTAATCTGACTTTCATTTAGGACAAATACAGATTTGCTTCCTGGTCCAAAACATTGTTCAAAAGATTTGATTCACAGAATCTCACAAAAAATTAATGAGCTACACACACAAATGAGCTTTTTCACATTCTGTACATTTGCAATTTATGGATGAATATTTTCTCCTATGGTGCCAGGCAGGGCACCACATAGATTTTTGTTTTAGACCAACTAAACATGTATATTCAAAAGCAAATCAAACATATAATGGAATTAAAGGCGCCGTACACGATTTCTGAGAAACGCTGTTGAAAGTGGATTGGACCGAGCACCACAATACACCTGTAGCCAATCGGCAGTAAGGGGCGTGTACACTAATGAGGGGGGAGGTGCTTGTGTTGCATAGCATATAAGTGAATTTGGGGGCAGAGTTATCAAGATAGAGGTGTGATCCTTTAGGGTGCGTGTTTGTTTTGGTGATTTCAAATATAATTTCTCTGAAATTGCTTACTGCACCTTTAAAATCATTTTAACATTTCATGTGATTTATAACCTCATGCACAGCTGTTTTTCTATTGTAATGTGTGATCTTATAAAGCCAAGACCACATGGACACTGACAACATAAAGAGAAACTTGCACAGCACAGATCCACTGAAATATCAAATTAGTATACTATTCATGACAACCCTGTGAAGCTTAATTTACAGTCTAGTGTAGACTGAATTTACTTTGTAGTTACAGTCTGGCACATTTTTGTTCAGTCTTGCCCTACTGTTTTCTCATCTGTTTGCAGGTATGAAAATCTGTCTTTTTCATGCATTGGTTAATTGTGAAATGACAGAAAACAGTTGTTTTGGCTGTCATGATTTGTTGAGTGAAATTTTCATTTGAGAAACGTATGGAAAAACAGCTTTTCCCAAAACAGGGTTGTGCACTGGGCTACACCTGAGACAAATATGGTTTGGAGTGAGAAATGATATTAGGAAGATAAAATACAAAAATAATGACAACTAGATAAAATTCTTGAAGTTCACAGTTTATTTATATACTCTTAAAACATCAGAAAACATGTACACAATATCTTCAACTGTTACTTTTTTTCAATGGTTTTACAGCATTCTCTGACCTGCAAACAGATAGAAATAAAAGTAAAAAATAAGATGCTGAAATAAAACAAAGCCAACCACCAAAATAAATACCGTTTTACTCCTTTACACAAACCTCCATCAGTCAGTCAGTGTGGTCTACCAAGCAATGTTTTTTTCCTCAAGTCATCAATCTCTACCTGCTAAGTCATATGTGGAAAGACCCAGATATAATACAGCATGTTTCCCTTCTCAGATGTGTAAATATAACTGGACAGTTTAAGATGCTAATGGGTATGCAATGCAAGGACAGAACCATGATTACAGACAAGAAAAAAAAAAAAAAGATAATGCTCATCCACACAAATAAAATCATTGGTTCTCAGCATCGAAATAAGATCCAGACCATTCATCTTCCAATCAGGCAGAATACATTTTGAACACTTTACATACAAATGTGTACTCCAAACCTTCAGCCCTATTATGCAAATAGTGAAATGACAGAAAATAAAGTTCAGGCACAACAAATAAATTTAAAACACAATAATCCTTAGCAACACATTTCAGATGAGAGACAATGAATACTGGAATCGGAACAAATCACTGAACAACTAAACCAGCCAGAGGCGCATAATTATGACGAACAATAACACATGAGAACTGCTGCCTTGTGCTCCAATGCCCCACTTTACAGCGGGACACCACAGTGGACAAGTGTTTTCATCGAGTTATTTAATAAAACTCAGGTTAAGAGTTTTGCATTCCACTGCAGCTACATAAAAACTTATAAATTTGCTTAGTGATGTGATATGCCTAAATTGGATAAACATATGGAGCCATTAAAAATGCTCATTATTCCATTTAACATATATGCACTCCCAAATCCATGCAAAAACAAAGTCGGGGTGGTCGGTGGGTTGGCTGAACAACAGGAACATTTTCGCCATAATCATATATATAAAAAGCAGTCTAAGACACAAACATATGACAACGGCAGGAGGGAGCAAAACAAGTGGAGGAAGAGAAAAAAAAGCTGTGAACAGGGCAAGTAGATTAGGGAGGAATGAGCTTGGGAAGCAGATGTTGTAGCTGCGAGGGGTGGGGAAGGAGGACGCACAGTTAGGCTGGCAGGTTTCTCCGTGTCTGAGGTGGTACTCTCTGCGTTTACAGAGTCGCTGTGCTCTCCTCACAGTGGCACTTGAGGTGACTTCGGCTTATAGGCACCTCCCCCCGTAACAGCGGCTCGACTGGCTGCAAAGCCACGGCTGGCCAAGAGCCACGCCCAGATCAACAGCCGTCTGCTCAGATCACTGAACTTGGATTAGTCGTCTCAGAACGTCTGAGAAAGATCAGCACCAATTAAGTCCCTTTTTCTACCTGAGCGAGGCACTCTACCCAACAGGGTCAACTTTTACAGTTACACAACTTCCATAATAAAAGAAAACAATTAAAAGGATGGTCTAACTGAATTCCGAGACTTTAGCTCATATAATCTTAGGGCGACTGGACAGAGACACTCTGTCTAGAAACACTGTAGTGTTAGAAAATGCAGCAGGAATGATCTGAAAATGTGAACCTATAACACTTTCTCTGATCATACGAAAGGAAGCATTAACTGTGCTAAGTCAGGGATCCAGACAAAGTAGCAATCGACTTGTAAGGGCCACCATTTAGTTTGAGAATGGGTTCAAGCTGATATTTTCAAAGACGCCTAATTCTTCATGAAAGCTATTAAAGCTCAATAAAAAAAAAAAATCCCACTCTTTAGATCATTTGCTTTTATGTTTAAAGGGACCTTTAACAGCAGACACTGACCAAGAATAACTAAGTTCAAGGCGAACTGAAATATTGTTGAACCTATAAAACCTTTTCCTAAAAATCTCTGTCATCTCTTTTCATTATAATAAACGTGTGATGATATGACAAGATCAAAAGACTGATTACATAGGGGCGAACATGAGATACTTGACATGAAAACCGTTCAATTCAATCCCCTTCTCTTGCCTTCTCAAGAAAAATAAATTAGTCCTGGTTGCCTGGCTGACATTTTTCTGTTTCACTCTGGAAGCTGACTGGGTACAGCAAAGTTTGAGAGGTGTCAGAAGGGGTACAGGGCCAACTCGGGTGCCTGTTTTGCCTACCTTACCAAGGCATATCACCTCACGTCTCAAACTGAGTTAGCAACGCTCGGACCTCGGGAGTGAGCTGCTTGGCAGCCTTGGCAGCCTCAGTGATGGCTTTACGATACAGGCCCTTTCTCTTCTTGTCAAAGCGAGACTGGAAGTTTTCTAGAAATGGGGCAAGCTGAGTAATGGCCAGGAAGGAAGTGGTGGGCGACCCAAACCAAGAGACCCGGGCCTCCTGCCTGACTAAGAGCCCATTATCTTTGCGACTCACTGTGATGGCTAAGATGCGGGCGGGCCACCAGGGGAAGCCAAGGATTTTGGCCCAAACAATGTCCCCTACACAAATTGTCCTGCCATCCAGGGCAACACACTTTGTGACGTTTTTGGAAAAAACGGCAGCTTTGAGGGATTTACTGCGCTTTTTGACGTCCTTAGGAGCAGAGGGAGAGGCAGAGGCAAAAGCGGAGGATGTGCCAGGGGCAGGGGCCGATCGCAAATCACCAGGAGGGGGGAAGTCAAATGTTTCGGTAGAGCTACACTCAGAGTTTGATGACTTTAAGTCATCTGCACTATCGATGCTGCACATGGAGGTACTAGAGGAGTCGGGCTGGCTGGGGTTAAGGGTCATGTAGACCACTAGGTTACCAGCCTTGCTCCCACGCGTCTCCCGCTTTTCCTCCCGCCCCTCCTGTTCCTCTGTCTCAGCCTGGGGTTCCCTGTATTCCGGAGCTGGGAGGGGATCGGGTTGGGCCTGGCTGAGAAGGGACTCAATCGCTTTGTCTGGCCTCTGGGGCTCTACAGCTGTGGCGACTTGGCTAGCAGAGCAGGAGGAGGAGGAGGAGCGTGTGGAGGTGCAGCGGGGCACGGCTGGCTTAGGCAGTGGTAAACGGCCCCCTCCCGGCACTTTCTCCAAGCAAGGCGGCTTACATGAGGAAGAATCGTTCTCTTCATTACGGTACCTTTGGGGCTTGATGCGCATCCTGGGTGGCAGGGGGGTGGAACCTGGACCTCCACTAATCTGCTGCAGTCGTCGGGTGAAGTGGACCTTCTGGTGGGCTTCCTGGAGGGCTGCGGCCCTGGTTATGGCCTTGGTGTTCCCGCTACTGCCTGTGACTGTCTCTTTCTGTCTTCTCTGAGCTTTGGCCATCTTCAGCACCTCTCGTGCCTTGGAGTGGTCAACATTTTTGCTCTGAAGCACTTTTTTGGCATTGAGCTGCACTCGAGAGTTGGCCGAGGACGTTGTTGTAGTGGACACCCCCTTTACTATTTTGTTCCCTGCAGCTGTACCTTTGACCTGACTATGGCCCAGAGAAGAGGTGGTGGATGATGACACCCGTATGGCTGAACCCTGCCGTTTGGGCCCATCAGTACTACGGCCCTTCTCTTCAGAGCGTGGATCACTACGGGGCCGCTTACCAGCAGCTGCCGTCGCGTTGTCATTACGCCGTCTTTTGGCATCGTCACTCCGGCAGTCTGAAATGGGGCCTCTACGTGTCTCACGCTTGTCCCCTTGCACCACAGCCCCTTTACATTTATCACACAGAACTTGTCTTGGTCGGAGCTTGATGGCATTCATTATAGAAGTGGGCTCCTCTCGATACAGCCTACGCTTGGGCCGCTTGATTTTGCGGGGTAGAGGCTGAGGTAACGACTGGTTGTAGGTGTCCCTGATGAACAATGGAGGTGGATAAGGGGCCCCCTCCTGAAACAAAGGAGGTGGTTTTGAGGTCCATGGGTTAGGTTGAGGGTTGGGACAGGGCTGGGGTGCTGCAGGAGTCTCAGCAGGGTCCTTCAGAGGGGCATCCGGAGCATCCGCAGGGTCCTTAATTGGGGCATCACTAGGAGCTTGAGCAACACCCTTATCCGTCTCTGACTGGAATGCTTCCGTCTTCAGCTGCATAGATTCTGGCTTGTCCTTATACTCTCTCTTGGGGAACACAGTTATAGGAATCCCATAAGGTCCAAACCTGAGGTACAGAGGATGAGAGAAGACAAAGACACTAAAGTTATACAACTGAAAAGCATAGTGAGGTTGGGGTCTAAACCCCGTTTCCTCAAATCTAAACAAAAATAACAAGACACTAGATTACTACTACTAGATTATGGCCCAGTTTCATAGACAGGGTTTAGGCTAAGCCAGCATTAGGCCTTATTTCAATTAGGGTATTTAAGTAGCTTTTATAAACATACCCTAGAAAAAAAAAAACATTACTAGTGCATCTTGACACAAAACAATGGCTCTGACATGTTTTAAGACATGTCAGTGCAAGTTGCTTTCAGTTAAAACAGCTCAAACATGCATTTTAGACTAGGACTAGCTTAAGTCTTGTCTGAGAAATCAGGGGTATGGATACAAATATGCAACAACAAGTACCATAGCTGTTTGTTCAGTCATAGAACTGAAGACTTACTCTGAGGTCTTAAAGCATTACATTCATGGCCTAGTCTCTCTTTATAATTTTGCTGTTACCCTGGAAAGTTTTAAATCATTATTTTGCAAAAAATGTTAAGCATCAGTCACACTATTGCTCTGGTTTAATTCAAATTGTATCTCTTTGCAAGACTTGGATTAAACCACTTGATTCATATGGATTTCTTTTACAATGCCTTTTTGGATCTTTTCAGTTTTGGTTACATGAACTTTCAATAGAGGGACAGAAACTTCTTAGGTTTCATTAAAATATATAAAATTACATAATGTATCATATCTGTATTCATGATTACAGAAAGGAAGAATGATGATTAACTGACAAAGCAGGAGTACAGCAACAAATAAAATTCATGAGGATAAAATGCCACTTTAACTGCATATCCAATGTAAGCCAAGAAGAACTTACTCTACAATGAAAAATTAGTAATTCATATTATGTAAAGTACTAACCATATATAGCTTATTTCAGAAGTTAATTGCCAAAGGTCTATCTAAAATCATCCAATGAATTTGATAAAATTCAACTGATTTTGATGCTGTGGTATAGAATAAGAGAGAAAAATGTTACATCGAAGTACTGTCCCTTAAAAAAAAAAAAGAAAAATGGGTTGAGTCTGTGATCTGTTGAATATCATATGCATTGTTCCTGACTTGCAATAGCTAATTCTTCAGGAATGAGTAATCTGACAATCCTGAGATATGTGTTTCTTCCATTAGAAGTTTTATCCAGAAACTGGGAATGACCTAACATTGAAAAATGCAAATGAAGACGGCCTTTAGAGCTCAAGCTAAAAATAAAACGGACAGTATGTCTGGCAAACCACTTCAACGCCATGACACTGACTGTGTTCAAGTTCAGTTGATGTACTGTGGCTGCGTCACAGAGGAACAGGAAATTATTCCACACCCAGGACATTCGTTTTTTTTTTTTTTAACCAATTATAGAATGAACACACATCTATCCATCCGTCCATGTCCATCTTGTGTCACCACTCCAAAACATGAGCAATTACACTAAAACCATTAAAGACAAAATGGATATTGAAGAGAGGAAGTTTGAGTTTTTCCACACACTCTCACAGATGGCCCAACCCACAGGAAGCATGAAATTAGCTGAGCTAGTGACACTTTCTCAATTAAGAGCATCTATTTGCTTCTGTTTGAGATTCAGAGCTGCAACATGCTTCATCATTAACATGTTAGAGTACAAAATACCAATGCTGGGGGGGGCCTTAAACGAATACTAAAACCTAAATTAAGTTAAGCTTCAATAGCAGCATCTGTGAGATGCTGTGAAGTACAGAACATGATTTAATTTCATCCCACAGTCTGTACAAATAAAAAACGAGCACATACAGTATAAAGGAGGTCTTAAGCTTACATTCTAAATCCAGAATATTCCTTTAAAATAGTGGTCTGCCATGTCAGGGTTCCCCAAACACCCCTGGGGGTTTGTGAGGGAACTGAAGGGGGTTTGTTAGTTGGTGGAATGATAATTAATTAATTATAGTGAATGTAAGTAGTTTTATTTCTATAACACCTTTACAGAGCAATGTCACGAAGTGCTTTACATCCAAATAGAGAAAGGAAATCAAAATAAGTGACAAGCATTAAAAACCGGCAATCAAATAAAAGAGTAATACAGAATTTAGACAAAAGCTAGTTAAGCAAGTGAATTTTTAGCTGCTTTTTTAAAGTGTAATGTATAATTAAAATAAATAAATGATAAATGAGGCTGCACTATAATCATATATCTTAGTGTTGTAATCAAATCAAACGCTGCGATTTAATTAAACAACTGTATAGCCTGATGCGCTGTGTGTTTCAAAGTGAATGGTGGGGAGCTCGTGCTCTGGTCTTTTCAGCATCTTAGAGCGGCTTGGTTCACCAAAAATCTGTATATGGGAATGCAACATGTGCTTGGTTTATTTTACTTACACATTTGCACAATATCCAACATGTTTGTGGACAGAAGTTTAAAACATTTCACTAGTATTCCACCAGCTTTCCACCAGGGTTTTAATGTTTAAAAATTGAAAATTTTAAAACAGGGGTGCCCAATACTGGAGGTCCACCTACCTGTGGTAATTATCAAGTGCTTCTTAAGATATTAATTAGCTAGTTCAATCGTGTTTGATCAGGGTTGGAGCTGAACTTTGCAGGAAGGTAGATTGGGCACCCCAGATTTAAGACATAAATATTATTATTTTAACCTATAGTGTAAAATTATCAAAGATTTACTTTTTGTTTTACAGTACAATTGTATATTACAACAGTAATACTTTTCTATCTTTATTTTTAGTTACAGTTAAAACATTATTATTATTCAATTTGAATTATATAATTTTTATATAATTTTACAATTTATATATAATTTTTATTCAATCCTGAATTTATTATTCATTATTATTATTCAAATATTAATTTAAAATCTCAGGGGGTACTTCAAGTAAATATTTTATGCCTAAGGGGTTCAGCTAACAAAAAATTTGGGGAACTCCTAAGCTGCGTCCGAAATCGTGCACTGTTGAGTAGGTACTACATTTGAATTTAAATTTACTTCACGACCGTTGAAAAAGTATGTTCTATATAGTACGAATGTGTGTAGTATGAATGAATTTGGACGTACTACATCCACCATGTTGTTACTTTCACATGACCAACCAGCGTCAGTTACGTCCCTCTCCTGTGGCCTCATGGGATAGTAAAGTGTCCATCGTATATGCACACTTCAGAATCTCACCGGAAGTAGTAAGTCATCTGGGTACTTTTCGCCTACTGTTTTTCGAATACTATGAATGCGGACATACTACCCTGTTCGCCTACTGTTTTTCGCGTACTATATAGTAGAAAAGTATTCAATTTCGGACTCAGCGCTGGTCTATGTCAGTGGTGTTAGAATAAAAGATGACAGGCATCTTTGGGATATGCCCACAGCATCATTTCAATCCTGAAAGCCCATCACAGCAAAGCTTGTTAAAACAAATCTGGCCTGATGTGCAATTAATTGATTGACTTACGGTCTATCAGCATAGAGAAATCTTCCATAATTTCCAGCTGATGTGATAATCACTCCCTAACAATGTTGCTGCACAGGTTCTTCAGCACACCTTCTCTACACAGCAACATCACAAGAACGTTTCATTTTGACTTATCTCAAGTGAGAACCGAACTGAGAGACTGGAGATCCCACTGCAGGCCACATGGAAGGCACTATAAATTGGGCTCAGCTATGATTCATCCCTGACACCCAGAGAAAATGTGTGAACAAGGGTGTTGAGACAGACAAACTGTGGGAGCAATTTGTAGGGTGTTAATCACCGGCATAACACTGTTTTCCCCCTGGTTATTATGATGATCATGTCAACCTAGTTACATGTCTGAATATGGTTAGCTGACATGAAAATTCAAGTAGTGATAGTAACGTCCTGCAATAATAAACCTCAACACTGGTTTTGTTTATTCTTCTATGTCATTTTTTATGACCTGGAATACTTTGTAAAATTAATTTATCACCATTTATACAGAAAAGAAGAAAAAAGTTGATTGAAATAGTATTTTTTAAAAACCTTCACACCAGCCGCAATAAATAATCTCCCTTATACATATGTACAATGGTAAATAAAAATACAGTCTATTTTATATAGACCTACATAAACATTTTAGGAGAATAAAATGAAAATGTAAAATGTAAAACACAACTAAATAAAACAGATAAAAACAATAACATATAAGCTAAAAACAACCTTACCCTCCAAACTATGCTGACAGTTTACTTTATAAAGATAATTTATAGCCTAAAATGTAATGATGAAGATGCTCTTCATCTTTTTGACAGCTACAAAAGCCACCTTTGGGAAGTATGCTGGATGTATTAGTGGACACACTTAAATTTCTTTGCGCATATACCGTGTTTACCTTTTTGAAAGGTCCATGAGTACCCCGGAGAAGATCTTCTCGCCTAAGCGAAACGACACCACGAGAGCATCGTCGATGATGTGATCCAGCGAGACCCGAACCTCGGACCCGAGCACCAGGCGCTCCACCGTGTCGGGCTCCGTCGCACACAGAAGCGGGGCTTTCGTTTCCGACTCCCTCTCGGGTTCGCTAAGGTCCGTTTTGAAGCTCTGATGATGAAGAGGACGCGAGCGCACTTCTTCTGACTCTACCGATGAGATGAGCGACTGATCCACCACTGCTGGAAGTTCTGGAGAGTCCTTGCTGGAAACAGTAGAAAAGTCACTAATGCAGCTCTGACCCACCGATTCTCCCAGCGAGGTCTCCTCTGCATTGGACAGAGAGTCCAGGTGATCTGAGGGGTGCGGGATGTCATGGAAAGCATCCTCGTGAGATTTGAGTTCCGACCCGAGAGCATCATTTGCGGGTTCGGGCTCCGGGTCAGGCTGCGTGAAGCCTATGAGTTCACACTCTAGATCGGTATGATGGCTTGACACGGGATTGGAGTCGTATTCGACAGCCAGAGACAGTCCGGTTTCAGGCTCCGACGGAACCTGAGCGGGAAGGGAATGCAAGAAGACCACGGAGGGCTGGGAGTCGGAGATGGAGCTGGGGAGTAAAAGGCAGGGGCTGGATTCGAGAGGACTGACCTCGTTTGCAGCCTCCACTTTCGGCGAGAAGGATCCCCCGTAATCAGAAACGCCTGTACACATGTAGTCCATAAGCACGGGCTGCTCGGCTGTGTCCAAGCGGCCCCAGGAACCCCCCGTGTCGGTGCACTCACCGTCCGCATGGGCAGCGAGGGCTTTTCCCGCGGCTTGAAGGTCCGGCCTTCTGATTTCCATTTGGACCTGGCTGCATTCCTGAACTGCATCCATATCCTCGGGTTGGTGACAAAGCTCCATTTTCGGGACGGAGTGGGCCTCTAGGTCGACCACATGCTCTCCTGGCTCGGGCTCGTATTCCACCCCGTCCCCCGCTGTTGTTGATGCCGCAGCAGCTCCTGGCTCCGCAGCCACGGCCGCCATTTTCTTTCCGCTTTGCAACTACTACTTGGCCCTCTCCTCCTGATGAGATTAGAGCCCGCCCACTTACAACTACTGACACTTCCCATTAGCTGCTTCAACGTGCGGTTGTCATTAATTGGCTCAACTTCTTGTCGTTCATAGGAAACCCCTGGAAACACTATTGTGATTGGCTTCTATTATGTCAATATACTTTATTATGGGGATACAACTTTGGTACCACCAGGGGCGATGTCGAGTTGTATATTTACGTCAGGGTTTGTTGGTGTGGTCCATTTGTTAAATTCTAAGCGTTGTTGTTGTTAACTAAAACTAAAAGTAAAACTACTAACAATCGTTTTCGGTGATTGAAATAAATTCTAAATGAAATAAAATATAGGCTAAACATTAAACGAAAACTAGTAAATTAAAAACGTTGCTTTGTCAACCATCTGAAATAAAAAAATGAATAAGTTGAAGTACTAAATTGAATTAGTAAATATATAAAAACGACGAAAGCAAAATTACTAAAACAATATAAAAATTAGTATTAGGCTATTAATAATGACTATATAGGCTATAAATAATACTAAAATAACACTGTTTCCAAAATGCTGAATAAATCTTACTTTAAGATTCCCTCTGAGTTTCAACATATTTAGCCTAATGTAGGCCTATCATTACTCGTAACAATGTCAACTGAGGGAAACCCTCTCAGAAAATCTGATTTATTCACATTTTTATGAAATTTGTTTTATTCAGAATGTTTCATGGAATTTATATCATTTCACTTGTAAAGTGTATTTGGTGAGCTAAAGGGTGGTACTGTTTCACAACAAACTTTTATTTAAAAACATTTTAGGTCACTGGTGTACTCAGAAGCTAACTTTTACATATCTGATAAGCTCATCTAAACCAGCGGCTACATGTCATAGTCAATGACCTACTGATTATCAGTGTACTGACCTTTCACCTTTCATTATGTTCCTCAGCGGTATAAGGAGTCACTACACTGAATTAAATTTTTGTTCATATTGGTAAATTATTGTAATTATAGTAATCTGTTATTTTATTTTTTAAAAATTCACAAAAATCGAATCTTTCCTTGACGGATAAGAATTTAAAATGGGTGGGAAATCTCATTATGAAATAAATGTTTTTCTGTAATATACTATATATATATTATTTTCAGTGGCGTTAACTTTCAGGGCTGTCATAAGAAAGTTTATACTAATTATTTGATAAATGTTCTGATTTTATGAATTAAGAAACTGTAGGCAATCAGATTACTTTGCTGAAGTGATTTATCACCATAATTGTTTCAACATGACACATTTATTGTCAAACAGAGACATTTCAGGAAGAAAGGTGGTATTATAAAAGTTTATGTTTCACTATGGTTTTTATTTATTAAACTGTTCTCTTGGTGAATATATTGTGAAAGGTGAAGTTTAACGAGTGTTTTGCAATCAAACCATATAACGTAAGTGAAATGCTCTTTATGACAACACAATCCAAGTACCTGCTTGTGTCATTTAACCAGTCTGTTTGCTAATATAGCAGCTTTCCTAATCTATTCAGTCAGTCTACTTTTACTGCTAAATTGCAGTTAAACCTAAATAATTATATATATAGGCCTATATATATTTCTAAGGAAAAAATCTTCCTTGCAGCACTATCCCATGATAGTCCTCAACTTCACTGATAATAATATCTCATCATCAAATGACCTTAGAAGCTTCAAAGAAATCTCTAAATCCAGACAAATGTCACACCATTCCATGTTCCCCAGGAATCAATGTGTGCTTTCAGAGGTGAGAGCTTGCAGCTAGCTCTGGAAGTGAAAAAGAGAGCTCATCCTGTTCTGATCCTGCTTTTATCTCTCTTCAGCTCTTCATTCTGCTAGATTTGTGTGTGGCGGAGATCTTTGAAGCTGAAATTTATCTGTAAATCTCAACATAAGACTTGAGAAAAAAATGAAAATGTAAGGCCAAGGGGAAGAGAGATGATGCAATTAAAGCTGTACTCTATGGGAAACTATCAGAGGTTTATGCACTGAAGGGCATTGACCTGTGGCACATCTTTCCCTCCTTTTAAACTTCCAGACAGAGTTTTAAGACAATTTATCTGATTTTTCAGCATTTTGATTGACGAATTTCAGTTGATTAAAAGGATAATCCACCTAAAAATAAAAATTTTG
The DNA here is from genome assembly GCF_019924925.1 of Ctenopharyngodon idella. Lineage (NCBI taxonomy): Eukaryota > Metazoa > Chordata > Actinopteri > Cypriniformes > Xenocyprididae > Ctenopharyngodon > Ctenopharyngodon idella. The sequence continues at coordinate 18,079,042 of NC_067240.1, read as the reverse complement.
TCACGTCATCATTTACTTATTACTCTCATCTGGTTCCAAACCTGTATGACTTTCTGTCTTCTGTGGATATGTAAAAGAAGATATTTTGAAGAACTTACATTCAAAATATCTTCTTTGATGTTCCACAGAAGAAAGAAAGTCATACAGTTTTGGAACAACATGAGGTTGAGTAAATGAATTTTTCCATCCTCAAATGGAAAAGAGGATTGGATAGTCACTGTAGAGAACAGGTACCCTGATGTTTTTCTCTCAGTTTTCTAGATGTATGAAAGGTTTGTGTGGCTATGAATCACTATCTACTGGAACATATAGTTCAGTCTGACATAAAGAGCTTTCTGTCCTTTCAAAAGCAAGGTCAAGGCAGATGGCCTTCAGTACCACCAAGCTTCAGACTCAACAGCTGCAAACTAAAACCTATTTTGTAGCTTGCTGAGATATGGTAGTCTGCACAAATGGGAGATATTGCTATATTACTCCCATTAATCATCTATTTGTCGTGTATATTAACCATATAGAAGACAAACTCTATTTCCAATGTTATATCACACTTATAAGCAGTACTGAAAAAGATTTTAAGTCACTGATTTTCCTTCATTGCCCATGTATGGGACATCATTGCTACCCAGGTAACCAGCCGTGCGGTCATGCACTTGATGACTTGTTCTTTTGTGAGGCCATCGTAAAAGTTTATGGCTTGGTTATGATGATGGTGTGCCCATAATTTCATGAAAAAGAGGCAGAGTTTAATAGCGGTAGGGTATATAAGTGCAGGGAACTCGATCCATCAGTACCTCAGCTTTCAGTTCACTCTTCTTCTCCGCGAAACAATCAACACCCAAACCATGGCTTTCAACGGCAAGTGGGAAACCGAATCTCAGGACGGATATGACGAGTTCTGCAAACTGATTGGTAAGCTGCTTCTTTTCAAAAACCTTTTTTTTGCTCTGTTGCTGGTGGTAACGCCAGTGGAAGAGTTACAACTTGAGAAATTCATGATTGCTTCGATTTCTGACCGCACTTCCATCTACTTAAGGTTGCTCTAGTTTAGACTGTCCTTGCACCTAAATTGCTTTGGACAAGAAAATGTTTTCCTACATATCCTGGTGTGTTTGCATATCATTTGCAAGCATGTCTTAAGAACCTACACCCAAAAAAATAAAGGTTCTTTATTGGCATCTATGGTTTCACAAAGAACTTTTAACATCCATGGAAAGGTTCTTTATACTTGAAAAAGGTCCTTCAGGTTAAAAAATGTTTTCAAACTGCTCAATGAAAAGTTCTTCTATGGTTCTTTTCTATGGCATTACTGCGAAAATCCCCTATTGGAACCTTTATTTTTAAGAGTGTAGATTTAAATTTGAATACATGTGTGTACATATTTATTATATTTTTGTTTAAGAATATCTTAATTTTAAAGAAATGCTTTGAGAAATCAAGCCCCACCTCCTTTCTTTATTAGTATTGTATTATAACACTGTCAGCTGGTCTTCTTAAGTGTTTGTTACAATGTAGTGAGCTCAATAAAATCGCAAAATTATGATCGCTCTTGTACACCTCAGGTATCCCTGATGATGTCATCACGAAGGGCCGTGACTTCAAGCTTGTGACGGAGGTCATCCAGAATGGAGATGATTACACATGGATCCAGTACTACCCAAACAACCACGTTGTGACCAACAAATTCATCGTTGGCAAAGAAAGTGACATGGAGACTGTTGGAGGGAAGAAATTTAAGGTATGGCATACTTGTACATATGAGAGACTGGAGTGAAGCTTCTCTGTATCTTTAGTGAGATTCTTAAATGCTAGTATGTTCATAAACTGCATCATCTGATAAAAACTCATACTTGCATGTCCTCACCAGGGTGTAGTCTCCATGGAAGGGAGCAAGCTGGCCATAAGTTTCCCCAAGTACCACCATACATCTGAGATCAGCGGTGGAAAGCTGGTGGAGGTGAGATATTATCATTTTTGCCATTGTGAAATTATATGCAACTCTTGTAAAGTAGCTAAAATCCCCTTGCTTTGATTTACAGACATCCACAGCAACTAGCGCCAAGGGTCCAGTTGTTTTTGTTCGTACAAGCAAGAAGATCTAACTCCATTACTACGATAATGTTCTGCTCTGACCTCCAATTTACTTGAATAAAGTGTACGAGCTAAACTGACAAATGTCTCCTGATCTTTTCACTACATCCGTCTAGTGATTAAGTGATGAACTGAGCATCTAATAATGCTTTATTATAAAGAGGTGAAATATCTAATCAAATTAGAATGATTGCTGGCAGCATGACCACCACTGGAGGGCAGTCAACACTTAAATCTTGCATGAACCCCACAGGCAGTTCTCTAACAAAGACAGAAGCATTTGTTTTTTTATGCATACCAATGACAGCACTAATGATAACAAAGAACGCAGGTGGAGGCTTGATTTTCCAAGGTAACTCTTAAAATTCAGACGTTCTTAAGAAATAATATATATATATATATATATATATATATATATATATATATATATATAATATAGCAATACTAATAAAGTAAAGGAGGTGGGTCTTGATTTTACAGCATTTTTTTTTAAGTTTAAGATATTAAGCAAGAAAATAAAAAATACTGAGGGCAATATGGGGTCGTGTGGCTTGATTTGTGACCCTTGACCACAAAACATAAGTATAAGTAGCACAGGTATATTTATATATAGGTATATATAAGTCATAAGTAGCACAATTATATTTGTAGCAATAGCCAACAACACATTGTATGGGTCATAATTATCGATTTTTCTTTTATGCCAAAAATCATTAGGATATTAAATAAAGATCATGTTCCATGAAGAGATTTTGTAAATTTCCAACCATAAATATATCAAAAATGTATTTTTGTGAGTGGATATGCATTGCTAAGGACTTCATTTTCTCAATATTTGGATTTTTTTTTTTTTTTTGCACCCTCAGATTCCAGATTTTCCAAATAGTTGTATCTCGGCCAAGTATTGTCCTATCCTAACAAACCATACATCAATGGAAAGCTTATTTATTTATCAGCTTTCAGATGATGTATAAATCTCAATTTCAATAAATTGACCATTTTGATTTTGTAGATTAAGACTTTAAGCAATACAAAAAATAAAGTAGGCCTAAATTTATTTTAAAAGGTGTAGCATGTTTAATCTTTAACAGTTAATTCTTACGGATCACAAATGAATAAAGAAATAAAACAAAAGCCGTCGAGGGTGCGCTTCAGTTTAGAGGTACCCCCTCCTGATAATTAAGAAAAAAGGTGCCAGCCCCTCCCCTTCCTTGCTTTGCAAACAAAGGTTGTGAAAATGATCCATTACCCAACTGCCCCTTTGCCAGCCCTCAACCCCCCCCCATCCGATTTTGTGTCTCTTCATCATCACACCAACTCAACCATGTGGCCCACCTCCCAGGGTCTGCCCATGTCCCCCCCACCAGGCTCCAGCACAAAGGGAGGGCCCCTCTCTCTGTCTGCTATCCACCCAATCTCTTTAATTAAACAGATAAGAGGCGAATCCACGCAAAACCCATAATCTGCAAGCTCCACCTTATCAGGAATTAATTGTTAACATTTTAAAGGGATACTCCACCCGAAAGTTTAAATTCTCTCATCATTTGCCATCCCAGACTACTTTTTCTTCAGATGAACAAAAAGATTACGACAGTAATCCATATGACCCCAGTTGATGAATCAATGTTTTCTGAAGTGAATAATAGGTGTGTGAGAGAAAAAATAAAGATTAAAATACTAGTATTTAAGTATAAACCATTAGCCAACTGTCACACACCTAGACCAATTTTATAGCCTATAAAAGTGAAATGGCCTCTTAAAAGAATAAAGTTATACAAGGTTGTGTAAAGTCAAGAAAGGTTTTATAAGGTTATTAAAGGGATAGTTCACCCAGAAATGAAAATTCTGTCATCATTCACTCACCCTCATGTTGCTCCAAACCTGTATGACTTACTTTTTTCTGCTGAACACAAAAGATGAAGAATGTTGATAAACAAATCATTTCGGTTCACATTGACTTCCATTGCATGGACAAAAAAAATACAATGGAAGTCAATAGGAACCTTAAACGGTTTAGTTAAAAATACGTTAGTCTTCAAAATAACTACTTCTGTGTTCCACAGAAGAAAGTTATACAGGTTTGGAATGTTTTTGGTTGAACTATACCTTCAAGGTCTAACATGTCAACCCATCATGGCTGTCGATATTATTTTGTGTAACTAACTACCAAGTAAAAGCCTATAACCACTATAATCAAAGGATGTCTGTACCTTCCAATATTAAATGTTATCTTCTCTGTGTTTTGCACCACACAGATGTTTCCTTAAAACACCCACAAACAGAAAAATAACTTTGTCCATTACTCCAACTTCACTGTAGCTATTGTCGGCTGTTCTTTGAGCCCAAGAGCTTTTATCTCTGTAACGATCAGTGGTACTCAGTTGGATGCGCTTTATTTGTTTAGTGGTGTTTAGTGACAGGAAGAACCACCATGTGGGGCAGGAATCTCCCCCATTGTCTTCAGTCCAGCACGTTACATGCAGGGAGGAAGGGGGAGGGCAGTGGTATTTGGGGTGGAGCCAAATGAACACGACTCCCGCCCCTCCATCCCCCCACCACCAAAGACCTTTTCATGTGCAATGAGTCCAGACATTCATATGAAACAACTCGCCTTGAGCCATGCAAATCCATCGTCTATTCAAAATGTATGATTCACACATGAACGAAACATTTACCAAGCTTTTGTGCTTTTTTCTTCATTTTATTTCATCCAATTTACACCTGTTATCCCCTTCCTTACCCAAATACAGGATTTTAAATAAACCCATTAGATCACTGAATGAGCAGAATCAATTCTCTAGTCTACTAAATGTGTAGAGATTCAGGAGACATTGGTTGCAATGTGCAACATTTTCTTGGTGGAAAAATAAATCACTGCCTGTAAGCAGTAATAGCGTGTTAAAACAAACCAAACCAACAAAAAAACTAATTCTACATAGTAAAAAAAAGTAGTGGTACAAAATGGAAAAATAAAAACCTAATGATTACATATTGCACACACAGAGGCTTCAACAAGAGAATGACTTAAAATATTAAACAGTGCGTGTCTGTTACAGTGAACACCGTTCTCTAACTATACAAAACACTGGACTTCAACACACAAAAAAAAACTAAGTTCTGTGTAAAAAAAAAAAAAAAAAAAATACAAAGCATGTGAATGTTCTGACCAATTAAGAAAAAACATAAAACTAAAAGACAAGCCCTGCGAAATCAGCAAGTAAATGGCAATATATTGAGGTAGTTCAAAGTTCAGGACTATAGAAGAAAGATTTTGATCCAAAGTCCAGTAAAGTGGTTGAAAAAGCTTCTCATTCAGCAGGATGTAAAGCAGACACTTTGGTCTTAAGGCCAGTCAACATAATTCATTGTATAGTCTAAGAAAAAAAAGAAAAAAAGACAATAAGTAAAAGGAAAGAAATGAAGAATGTTTGGTTAATTGTATCTTTAGTTTACAACAATAATAATAAAGTATTTTTGGACCAAATATTACAGTCTGCTTTAAAATATTCTGTTTGATTCTGGACTAAAAGGTATGACGCTACAACTGAAGCACACTGTAACAGCAGATCCATCTTTTCTATCCCGAGCGGTGAGGTTAAACTAGTTATTAGCATGACCTTGGAGGTAAATGTGAACGACAGTGTAACAGTGAGGTAATCTTTACGAGCCACAGTGTCTGATAGGAAGAGGTACGGCACAATGAAGTCGTCTTCGTAGCACACGGCAGAACTCATGGCTATTTTTCCCTGTGGGAGGAGAAACTAGTAAAGCATGGTTTCCAGAATAGAGGGAGCACAGATGCCTCTGTCCCCTGGGGCGTCTCCCTCCATCTGCCTGAGGGAACTGGAGCCTCAGCGTAACGTCAACCTTCTCTACAGACCGCATCGGTTTAAAACGGATTCGGTAAGAAATACGGACAAAAGGAGCTACACTTCATACAAACATCAGCTGGTTTAATAGTATGTTGTGTGTATGTATTAAAGAGATCTGTACATCCCTGATATGCGGCATGTCACTGTAAACAAGACCAGAAGGGAGACAAGATTCTCGGTCGTAAAGCCATTGGTTCATATAAAAGGCAGCAGCATCAAAGGACCATACAGCAAAATCCAGTGTGAAAGTTCAAGGACTCGTTTGAAAATGCTGGTGGGATGGAATGTGGATCTCCGCGATTTCTCCTCTCAAGGCTGTATGCTTTAAAAAAAAAAAAAAAAAAAAGAAGAGGAGCATCCAAAAGAGCATCCTTTCTCTTTTGTCGAGGTCGACAGTTTGTCCATTGTGGCACAGCACTGGAAGAAGGTTCTCGATTAACTAAATAATCTTAAAAAATAGACATCCTCAGTTCATAAAAATCCCAAAAGGAAGCATCCAAAGCTAAAAAAAATGAGAGCTTAAAGGCCGTTTTTTTTTTTAAGTTAATACTATAACCTCTGCGGGGTCCACTCGACTGTTGGTCTTCTGTTTGGAAAGTTTTCGTCGGCGTCCAGGACGAAGCCCCTCAGGGGCGGGGAGGGCGGAGGACGGCGGCAGCCCAAGGTTGAGTTTGTCCTCCCTCTCCTGGCGTCACCTGTCAAAGCAGCCGGCTGTGAAGGTGTGGTGGGAGCTTAAGTAGCCGCTCCCATAAGTCAGACCGAGGCAGTGGCGCTCGGGCCCCATGCTCACCTGCATGGAGATGGGACCCTGGAGGGGCAAGCCTCGCAGCCCCGACGCCAAGCTGGGGAAAGAAGCGAACGAGCTGGCCGGCACTGAGGCTGAAATCAGACTGGCCTGATGAGGCTGGAGATATTCCCGAGAGCCCACCGGTCCCAGGGCCTGGCAGTCGGCCAGCATGTGCAGCTGGGATAGTGCCGGCGAGTGCTGGGAGAGCTGTGGGTAGCTGCTGGCCTGGAGGAGCAGCTGCTGCGAGCTGGAGGTGGGCTGCCTCTGCAGAGAGGGGGTGGCGGGGCTGGGGGGGATGTGAGCTTGTGGCTGGAGACTCTGACCGGCGGAAGGGGAAGATTTAGATTTGTTGGCCTCTTTTACGTCGTTGTCATGAGCACTGAAAAATGAAACAAAAAGCACCGTAAGGGCAGGGCAGAGTGAAACGTGTGGTTTACATCAGGGCACATGATGCTGTATGAACAAGAGTATATGCTGTGGTTTGCTCTTACAGTAACATGAGCTGGATGCACTGCGTCAGATGATCCCAAGAGTAGCCCGTGAGCAGGTGGAGGACAGTGGTCCAGCTGGGGGAGATCTGCAGGCAGATTCTGGACGCAGCTATGCAAGCAGCTGCCACCTGAGAGGGCCTGAAGCTCAGGAAGGCATGATCTACAACAAAGACGCACACAAACACGCTATATTATATCCTCCTATGTGATTTTACCATGGTTAAGAGGCTGTTAGGCACAGAACTTATATAAAACTACTTAAAAAAAAGAATCAATAACTGATATATAAATTATATGGTATCACTTTACAATAAGGTTCATTAGTTAAACATTAATGTATTAACTAACATGAACTAACCATGAGCAATACATTTGTTACTGTATTTACTAATCTTCGTTAACATTAGTTAATGAAAATACAGTTGTTTATTGTTTGTTCACAGTGCATTAACTAATGTTAACAAGATTTTAATAATGTATTAGTAAATGTTGAAATTAACATTAACAAAGATGCTGTATAAGCGCAGTTCATTATTTGTTCATGTTAACTAATGAACCTTACTGTAAAGTGTTACCAATTATATCAATTATTATTTATTAAGCATATAAACAAAATAAAACATACATTTAAATATTATTATACATACTTTGTTTAAATGTATATTTTATTATTATTATTTTTTTTTTTTTTTTTTTTTAAATGTTAATGTACATAATTTTTATTCTTCCACCAAGTAATTATAAAGTTCATTAGTCAGTGACCATTTACAGTTGCCAAGCAAAAAAAAAAAATAATAATAATAATAAAAAAAATGTAATTATTCAGTTAATGTTCGGTCACATATACTGACTATTGCACATTGTAGTGTATTCAACATTATTATAGTAATAATTGTACATTATTATAATAATGTAATACACACTACCGTACAAAAGTGTGTGGTTGAGAGGATTTTGCTTGATAGAATTCTTTTCAGCAAGGACGCATTAAATTATAATAATAAATGTTTCTTCAGCACCAAATCAGCATATTAGAATGATTTCTGAAGGATCATGTGACACTGAAGACTGGAGTAATGATGCTGAAAATTCAGCTTTGCCTTCACATGAATAAATTACATTTTAAAATATAAGAAAATAGAAAAGTTCTTTTAAATTGTAATAATATTTCACAATATAACGATTTTTACTTTTGATAAAAATAAATGCAGTCTTGGTGAGCATAAGAGACTTCTTTTAAAAAATAAATAAATAAATAAATTGTACAGACTCCAAGCTAGTGTATATTAAAGGTTTGTTATATAATGATGAAATATGTGTTGTATAAAAATGATAACTTTATCAAATTTACAATATGAATCTTCTCAAGCTACACTTTGACCCATTTAATTGCTGTCATGTTTTACCATCATGAACATTACTTACAGTCAAACCAAAAATTATTTTGAAAATTATTTTTGATATATTTTTACTAGTGGGTGCAGTTCATTTATGTAAGTGAGGATAGCAAAATAAAGTAAAATGTGACATATTATACCCAAAAATTCTTCATACAGTGGACTACCAGTAAAATTGTCATATTTTATTAACATTTTTTTTTTAACTATAGTGAATAAACTGAATTAATGAATTAAATGTTCAAGGTGTCTGAATACATTTTGGTTTGACGGCATTTCATTTAAAAATAATTCATTTAAATACAATTAAAATTAAAATGCCATAATTTTTCTTACCTTGCAACGAGACTTCCAGGAAATAGTGCGTGTACTTGTCCATGAAAGCTTTGGTCTTGGACAGGGAGGAGAGGGGCCAGCCGTTGTGCAGATCACCCTCCTGGACAGCAGCATGGAGGTAGTAGTCGATGAAGTGGGCAGGTGTGGGCATGCACAGGTTCCAACCGAACGTCTCCAGCAGCAGCAGCTCCATCTTGATGAGGTCACGCTTGTTGAGGGTGAGGTTCAGACTGCACATGAAGCCCAGAGTGTTCAGCTGCTCCAGTTTGGGCACACGGTCCTCCTTCTCCTCAAACTTACCTGTACAAAGACAAGCAAGTATTTGAGCTTAAGCATTTAATTCGTTCAATGTTACATGCTTGGTTAAATGACGATGTTAAAACATGAATGCATCCCCCTGTGGATTATCCCGCTGACACATCAGAGATGTCACGTTACAGATTCATGATGTGTAATGGATGAAGGCAAGGACATTTTATAGTTATTTCTTGTTAAAAAAGCCCCCATTATCAGATGTCACTAAGATCTAAAACATTCTTGATCTAAGAACAATACATCTCTGTGTTTCGTTCAAACGCTTGGGTTTCTTTAAAAGGATACGCATTGACATCATTAAGGTGAGGCATTTTGTGAATTCCTGTAATGAGAGAGCACAGCTGCCTCATGGTGAATTAGCCCTTCTCTGCAGAATTCCTTTGTTCTCCTGGTTTCCCCTTCCTGACTCTAGGTGCTAGGTGTTAACATCTTTTCCCCAAAGTCCAAGACTCCCTAGTATTGCTTCCCCTGCAGTCTAATGCTCCAACAATAAGGGCCCCACGACCTCTGACTCCTGCGGCTCATGGTTGAGTGCACACAGTCCCCCACAGATCACTGGCTGGTGTGGAGGAGACACAGTCCAAACAGCAAAGAGAAACCAAGGTCACACCTTCATTCCTTGACACTTTCAATAAACATGTGCTATAGAAACGTCACGTCTTCGTCCTATTAAATGAACACTACATCTTAAAGCACTATCAGACATCATATACTCACTCTGTACATATGGATTTATTAATACACTTTGATTTGAATATTTTACCATATTAAAAGTACCATTTATTATAACATAAAAACTCCATCTGTAACTACTACAAGCTGTCATATAAACACCCAGTTATCAAAAGAGTCAGATGGTAATTCAATAAATGTTCTCACAGTTTTAGTGAGTAATTCGTTAAACCAGGTGTTCGCCCAGTCGAACCTCTGCGATCGAAAACATTTACTTTAAGTAACCCCTGAGATTAGCGGGTCAATAAATGGGTGTTTCTTCAGCTATGAGCACTTTTGTTTTGTGGACATTTAGAAAATAAACTCTCTTAAAACACACTTATCAGTTATCACACTCGCTCTAGTTTCTCAGCAGTCTACAGTCAAACAAAAATGTATTCAGACACCTTGAACATTTCATTCATTAATTCAGTTTATTCACTATAGTTAAAAAAAATGGTAATAAAATATGACAAGATCTCAGAGTTGAACTGTGTCAGAAAATATTAATCTTAATTATGTCAGATAACACTTAAGCAAAACATGGTCAGGTCAAAGTGTCTGAATAATTTTTGGTTCCAAATTATCATCAATTTTACTGGTAGTCCACTGTATGAATAATTTTTGGGTATAATGTGTCACAGTTTACTTTATTTTGCTATCCTCACTTACATAAATGAACTATAGTGTCCTGCACCCACTAGTAAAAATATATCAAAAATGTCTGAATAATTTTTGGTTTGACTGTACATGCATCACAGGTGAATTCTGGGATTTTTTCTGAAACATCCATGACATTCTTTCACATATGAAATAGTATTTAATCGTATTCAAGCTGCATTTTATAAATAGCATTTTGTGTTTCCTAAATACACAATTAAGTATTTCTATTTTGTGTAATTTGACAAAACTATCTTGGAATGGTAATTTGGTCTGCAATTATTATTTTACTCTTAGTTTAAATGCGTATTTTACTAAATTTATATCAAAATGCAATAACATTTTAAGATTGAAAATCTGGGTCTAAAATATATACATAAAACGGATTTGAGAAGTAGCAAAAACAAATGCTGTCATGGTTTTCAACTGTTAATATAATAACCTTATATTTGAAATCCATTCCCAAAATATAAGTACACAAAGCAATAGAAATGTTTTGCCTTATTGTATTTAATTTCATCAAACTCCATTCAAGCATTCAACTTAAACTCAAAACTGTGTCACTGTATATTCCGCAGTAGAACAGGAAACACTGGTGGACCTTCAGGGTCAAAAATGCTCAGCTGACATACACACACACACACAAAAAAAAAAAAAAAAAAAAAATCTGCGCAGTGTCTTTTCTTAATTATCTGGGGTGTACAAATTCTTTTCATTAGCATCAAACCTCAAGGGGGCATGTGTCACACTAATCTGAATATCAGGAACCCTGCTGAGTGTTTCAGTTCAAACATGCCCCTCTAGGGCCCTCAGCTCCTCACCCCTCCCTCGTCCTTCTGAGGAAAGGGCCAGCCTGCATTTGACATGCTACTCTACACCGTTTTCTCAAAAAAGGGAGCTGCAGCTCCATTAGTTACAGGACAGATGCCATTTCAACAGGGCTTCTCGATGAAAATGGTAAAGTACCACATGATTAAGGTTTCACCCCGTCTTGTTTTTGTTATTCCTTCAAACATGCAAAGAATACACCTTTAATATCAAAAAAGATAACCTTTTTATATTTACATCAGATTTGATTAAGAAAAACGTGTTTCACGTCATGCATTGTGCTTTAAACCAGTTACCATAACAAACCCCCATCACCCCAGCTCAGCAGAGGAAATGAGCCTGATATCTCACCCTCTTCTCCTCCTCCAAAGTTTCAGCAAAAAGAATGAGAAGGGGTGGGTGTGGGGGCTAATTGTGCTGATAACATCAAGCTCAAGTGTTCGTCCATGCATATCCTCAAGCTGCAGTTAGCCATCATTCATCCCTGAGCATTACCATCTAAAAATTAGATTTCAGGACAATAATGTTTTCACTCAGCTAGTTTTTAACGTTGACCTCAGCTAAAGCTCTCGGCACGGTGAAATTTCTGCTGACTCAGCCTTCAGGATGATCATCCAGTGTTAATACGGACTTAATACCAGGTTACGGTCTGGCTTCAAATTACACAAGATTAAAAAAAAACTTAAACCAAAGCAAATTAGCTTTTAGCAAGCAGCAGTTTTTTTTTTGTATTATTTGTTAGGTGCTTTTGTCATTTTTATTATTTTTATATTTCAATTTAGCTTTAATTTATTTGCTAACACTTTACAATAAGGTTCCATTTGTTAACATTAGTTGACTACATTAGTTAACATGAAATAATGAAAAATTATCCTAAAGCATTTATTAAACTTAATGTGAACTTTAACATTTACTAATACATTACTAAGATTAAGTGTAATTTTATTTAATGGACTTCAGCTGACATGAACTAACAATGAACAGTTGTATTTGTGTTAACTAACTTAAAGATTAATAAATATACTGTAACAAATTGCTAATTGTTAATACATTAACTGAAATGAAATTACTAACATTACCTTGTCTCCACTTATTTTCATTTCATTCATTTTAATACTTAAATTTATTTCCATTAGTTGCCAAATCAGCATTTCTAATTTTCGTTTAAGTTTTTCATCCAATATTTATATATATTTTTTAGCTTTATTTCAGTTAACAAAAATAGTTTTTAACAACACTGACAGATTAACATCTAAATAAGTGCACACTAACAATACTAAAAATGAACATTTTCTATAATTTGCAATCACAAGCCAGTTAGTTTTATACAAAGAGAGCAGCTCCCTACTATTTGTCATAATAAATCTTGGTCTGAATGGAAACTTTGTTATGCTCTCAGCTTTAAGCGCAAAGTCCAGCCCTGTCCCACACACACTGACTGCAGGCGACTCTTAGAGAAACCCAACAATGGCCGCAGCCGCCTGAATCAATGACTTGGGGAAAGGGAGGGATATTTTAACAAGGAACATGAGCAAAGCCATTATTCATTCAGTCAAAAGCAATTAATTAATGCCTGAACACTGCCAATTGGCGGCCAGCGCAAAACAACCCTCCCCCAACAAGAGCCGCCATAATGAGGGTCAGAAGTATGAGAGATTTGGCATTTAAAGACAACCTTTAGATTATTCAGGTCATTTGAGGACAGATGCATATGCAGAAAGCAATCTGAAATAATTGTAATTACAAAATCTGTTTTTGGCTGCCTTGATCTAGGCTCCAGATTTTAATCTGTGAAAAACACCAACACATGGCGACACAAGTCACCCCCTCTATCTTATCGGCGCCGCTTTGTTTTGTGTGTAAGCAAACGTGCCACCACTGATAACATGCCATGCCACATTACACAGCACAGATATATTGAATCAGCCTTCCTTGTTTCCTGCACTATAAATCTACTGGAGACATCAGGCGACACTTCTGCATCACTGCAAGACTGCCTCTCTCCTTCTGCTTTCGTAATCTACCTGAAATTGTCGGTTAGACTGTGATGGGCTTGCAACATGCCAAGGCAGCTGTATCTTTCCGATTTGTGCGTTGGATAGGTTGCCTTGGAGACTGACTAAAGGGTCTTGAGGCCAGCGGAGGCCATGGCCTCTTATGCACACAGCTGTCACACAGCACAATACAGCAGGCAGCTAGAGCACAGAGTCAGACACGCTTGCTCCGTTCAATACGAGCAGTCACAAAATTATATTTATTGAGTTCAATTTCACTTCACTGAGTTTACTGCCAGATCAGGTACAGGTAAAGAGAATCAAACACCAGCACCACTGGCACATAAAAGCATCAAAATTAATCTTTGACTTACTGGCCAGGAGGAGGCAGGAGAGGGCGATGACATACAGCTGCCGCACCGCTACGTCATAGTGGTCCATAAAGAGGTCGAGCAGGTAGACGGCCAGGTGACGTGCTGTAGGGCACAGCTGGTATCGGTTACTGAGAACAGCGAGCAGGTCGGCAAAGTACCGGCGCATCCCGATCTGTGGAGAGTGGGCCTGGTAGGTTGGCAACTTCAGCTCCTAAGGAGAAAAGGTGGAAGGAATTTATTACATTGTACCATAGTATGTTATATATAAATATTGTAACATGGTGCATTACAAAAATAAACATGGTACATGGTATTATGTTATATACACACATACATACATACATACATACATAAAATATATAGCATATATAACATAACAGTTAATCGCGATTATATTATGATTATACACACTCACAAACTTTTGTTATATATACACATATCTATGTGAATACTTATTGTTATTGTAACACTTAACTTGTTTTGTGTATATAATATATATATATATATATACACACACACACACACAAAAAAAAAAAAAAAAAACAATAAGTGTATTAAAGCTTTGAAAGCTTTGTTTTTCAAAAAATCAGATTGGGTCCTTTTGAATTTGTTTTTTCTGAGCAAAAATTAAATATACATTTTTACCATGATTTACAGAAGACACCCACTAAAATGTCATTCAGTGTAACAATCTTGTCAGGGATATTTACAAAAAAAAAAAAAAAAAAAAATCTATTTATGCCATAATGACTAATTACTTTTACCCCAAATGCTGATTACTTGTAATTTTACATTTTTTGTTTTTGTTTTAACTTTTCCATTATCCTAGGTTTTGCCCATTTGTCAGCAAGAATTTTTACTCATTTAAAATGCAATAAAATTTAGTATGCTCACTTATATATTCAATACATATAGGTCAGAATAAGTATGTTGTTTCAATTTTTACATAAATATAAATGTTACACTGAATGACAATGGAACATTATTTCACCCACATTTTGATATTTTATTCTCCCAGAACTTATTTGAAACCTTAAAAGTAGACGTTTTACTTGCTTTTAATGTGCTTTCTATGTATACAAAATCGCTTTTGTAAAATTTTATTGATGCGGACATCTAAATGTCTTTGGCCCATTATTTTATTTATGTTGGATACTTTGACAGATTGTCACACTTTACAGCATGATCAAATTCTTGTTTAAAATAGGCCTAACAACATTTCATTTAAATGTGCCTTTACGACAAATGCTACAGATACTGTCATTTCTTGAACAAAAACATGTGTAAATGAAACCATGCAAACTCAGAGGAATGGTATAAATTTTAATCCAATTCGCATATTTAGAAAGACTGATGTATTCTCCTGTGTTGGCGTAGGCGTATAAATTATTTACATTACAAATCTGGCGAAATTATGCATGTTGCATTTCCAGATGAACGTTATAAGCAACCCAAACTCACAGCATATGCAGGGATGGAGTTTGTTAATGAAGCTGCTAAGACACACTCCACAAATGATAACAGTGCAACACTTTACTATGAAACACAAAGCACGACAGACTTTATATGCGTTCCCAAATGCAAATTATTGGAAAACCAAACAAACAGCACAGACCATGTGGAGCAGCATTTACTGTGAACGGAACGCTTCTCTCTGAAACCCACAGCACATATATTTATTTAATTGAATCGCAGACTTTGTGGTTTTACAAAAGCACTAAGCTATATTATGATTTTTAAATAGTTTTAATATATATCGTGCAGCTTCCGACACGAGTAAATTGCAATAGAGGATTTTTAAGCACTCAAGTTTAATTGAGGAATCATGACAACCCTAATATATTTATAGATATTGCTGAATGAAAGTATTAATAAAAAAATGCTGATTCCAAATGTAACATTTTTTTGTAGAAGAAATTAATACTTTCATTCAGCAAAGATGCAATAAACCGTTTTAATTTTTTTCATGAATAAACCCATTATAATAATTTCCTTTTGTTTGCATTCTCTGTAATCAAGTAAACCAGAGCAGCTCTCAAAAATTCATCTGATACCAGCTTCATAAAAATTACAATTCAAACATACCCGAAAAGGCTGCAGTCACACTTAATAAGCAGCTAAATTGTCAAACTCTTTCCAGACATGAGTCCCACAGGCAGAGTGTGCCGCTTTATAGTGGCTGTTCAGGAGAGAGCTGGTTCCTTTACAGGCCTAGCCATCATGTCTCACAGCCATCTGTCCCCTGTGGGGTGAGGGGCTGGGATTTGACCCTCTCAAGGAGCCCTTTTGTAGAGCCTGCCCGCAATTTAGACAGCCCTACAGCTGCTGCTGTATTTGAATGGCTGATCAGTTTGTCAACTGCATATCTTGATGGAAATCATTTTCAACAGAACAAGCTTTAAATAGGACAATTTTCAAAAGCATCTATAAATACTATAACAAGTTAAAGCTAGAGGAAATAAAACTAGCTCTTTGTGGTGTTACATTTTTGTGGGTTGGCACTTGAACATCACACACACACACAAAAAAAAAAGAGGAAATATACCTGCTTGAATATTACCATTTAGATTGCTGAAGACAGACTAAATTATAGCTTTAACACGTTTAAATTGATGGAAAACAACATTACAGAAAACATATTCTAGCAATATGTCATTTTGTGCTAAAAATTAAGAGTAAAATTAAGAGCAAGGCTGCTAATTAACCCTCCTAAAAGATTTAAATTAATTACAAAGTCCCATAGCTTTCGGTATTGACGTAGTAGGAGGTGAAGTCTGCCAACCTCCCACACAAAACATGAATTAAACTATAGCCTATCTGTGCAAAGATGTATCCCATAAACATTTCTGCACAACATTAACAGTGCATGTTGGTGAACAGAGAGAGATTGTTCTGTGTAAATAAAATCCTCCAACACCAAGCCTCCAATCTTCAGATATTTCACCAAACAGCTGAACCACTTTGCATCTGCAGTCCATTAGTCCTACACATGACTAGATTTCACATAGTACAACTCTGACTAACCAGGTGGTGAAGAGAATAACCTAACAAAAAAAAAAATATCCATGCAAGCCACTTTCAGTCACATGCATCATTTTGCCACTCCTTGACACATGCTGAATAAACCCAGCAGGATTGTTTAGTAGAGTAATCTTAAGCTAACAGACAAATTCAAGTACAAACACACACAGAACACTTCACATTCCAAACCGGATGTGAGCACAGCCCGCAATAAACAGGACGGACAATAAAAGGACAACAGACTGCACTAAATAAATGCACTTAAACCTCACTGTCTGATGGGTGCAATTCACTCAGCAGTGAGGAAACAAAAGTTCATGTGGTTTAGCAATACACTTACTAGTGTTCCAACACAAGTGTGTCCAGTTTACCAATAACGACACTGGTCAAGACTGATGTAAAATGTAAAATTACTCTATGGCATTAACATATATGACAGTACTTCTAAAGTACAAGAAATAAGGAAAAGAACTAGAAAATGTGTAAAATTTAAACTAAAAGTAGGCCTGAATTCACAAACAAGGCTTAGATTAAAGGGTTAGTTCACCCAAAAATGAAAATAATGTAATTTATTACTCACCCTCAATGCTTCATGAAGCTTCGGTAGCTTTACGAATCGAATCAGTGGTTCGGAGCGCCAAAGTCACGTGATTTCAGCAGTTTGGTGGTTTGATACACGATCCGAATCACTGATTTGACACAAAAGATTCGTACCGCTCCAAAGCAGTGTTTTGAAATCGGCCATCACTAGATATTGTTAAAAAGTCGTTATTGTGGTTTTTTTGGTGCACAAAAAATATTCCTGTCGCTTTATAATAATATTAAGGTAGAACCACTGTACTCACATGAACTGTTTTAAATATGTTTTTAGTACCTTTATGGATCTTGAGAGGGGAAGTGCCATTGCTGTCTATGTAGGCTTCACTGAGCCATCGGATTTAATCAAAAATATCTTAATTTGTGTTCCGAAGATAAATGAAGGTCTTAGGGGTGTAGAACGAAATGAGGGTGAGTAATAAATGACATTATTTTCATTTTTGGGTGAACTAACCCTTTAAGCCAGGATTAGGCCTTAGTTCAATTAGGACATTGAAGTAGCTTTTATAAAAACAAAAACATTACTGATGTGCATCTTCAGACAAAACAATGGCACTGACATATTTTAAGATATGTCAATGCAAGTTGATTTCAGTTAAGACAGCTAAAACATGGGACTAGGCTTAATCCTTGTCTGGGAAACCAGGGGTAAAAGTAGAGAACCCTGGTGGTTTCGTCCTGGGACAGTGCTCCTAGTTGTAAATGATATTCAATATGAACATGATTAGGAAAGTGTGTTTTGAATACGAATGCAGACGATGCAATGGCCAGGAACCTTCATAAAGCCACAATAACGGGCTGTTTTCTGAGGGCTGTGTGACATTTCACACTTCCCCATCAAAGCTTGGACAAGTCAAACCAGTACTGGTTCAATGTGTGGCAATCAAGCCAAGCGACGGAGGCCTGGATAACGACATTTGGATTAAAACTGCACTGTGACAACAACTCATGATGAATGCAAAGCTGTTTATTAGGCTACAACTCACCTTAATTCGCAGAGCCTGATGGATGTCTGCTGCGAGCTGGCTTTTCCACCACTGCCCCTCTGTTTCCATCTTTCCCATCCAGAAAGGGCCCCGATCCTTAAACACAAACAAGAGTGTGAGAAGCAATTCTTGTTCAGTTTAGGCACTTCTACCACACTATTTCTATTTCAGGTCTGTTTAAAGGAAAAAGTTACAGTTCTTCAAGGGAACTAAAGACATAAGATAAGTGGGTGCTTGTGGGAAACTCTTCTCTAAATATACTGTGAGCTTGAAGTCGTCCAGGAAAGTTCAAGCAGTTCATCTCACGCTGAACTACAACAGCCGCTCATTCTATCCCCCCAAAAAATCACGACTTTGTCTTATTTATTTGTGGAAGACTTAACATAATTAGTCTAGCGATAAACCTATTTTAAGGTCACTTTATTTCTTAAAAAAGTCAATCGGTCCGAAATGAAAATGACCGGCGCCGCACATCCACCCCTGCGGCACGCCACGAGACCCCCATTACAGCGATATCAAGTATACACGAGAGTTGTGAACGAATAAAGCAAAGAGTTTCGGGTTAAACGCGTTAATCGACCGCGACTATCTAAACTAAAACACAAGATGAAAATGAAACATTATAGGAAACAGTATAACGCTCTTTATTAAGACAACAGCGCGTCTTACCACTGAGACAACGGCGCTCCAGACCCCTTTGTTTCAAAACTGCCGCATACTGGAGTTATATCCTTCAACTACGCGCGTGTGTACTTTTCAAAACAAATCCCATATCAAGGAAAATTCTTCCTGTGAATAACAAAGTCGCTTCAATGTACACTTGGATGGGTTTTTTCATCAAAACACCGCCGCATGTGTATCCAAGTTAACCCCTTTGACTTTTTTTCGCCGTCCCGTGTAGTGAGCTGTGCTCCCCCAGCGGCCTGAGAGGAGCAGATCTGAATGATGTTGGTGTGCGGAGCTGCATGGTCGCTCCAAACGGGGAGGAGTCCGCGGCGGCGCGGACATTAACATGAGCGTTGCGACTCGTCAACTTTAATAAAACACTGAGAGATGTGAAACTGAAACGTGTGTGTGTTTGTGTTAAACTTTCATCTAAATCTACAGGTGAAATGTGGTGATATGGTTTCCTGAGATTAAGTTATTTTGATGTAGAGGACAGCGAAGAACAGCATATTTTAAATGTTTTGTTTTATAATTTAATGTAAATAAATAAAACTGTTAGCATTGCGTCAGATTCATATTTACGTATTTATCTGATCAATAATTATCAAATAATTTTCAATAATAATCAATAATTTTCAAATAATTATGCATGTTGAAGGAATTTGAAAAATATTGACCTATAGGCTATATTTTTTTTTTACAGATGGCTGCTTGTGTTTTGGCCTATTACTTTAGCCTCAGTCCTAGTTTTGTACAACAGTGACCAACACTATATTGTGATGTTTTGCCCGTATTTGGCCAGCAGATGGACCCTGCACCCATTAGGACTGTATACTGCTTCAAACTAATTGTCGTACAGGATAAGGCGAAGTCCATGTATTTTCTTATGGCAAGCCTTTTGACTTTTATTCATTCTCAGGATATGAATTCTTGATATCAACAATTCAGTTCTTGATATCAGGAATTACATTTCCACTAGTGAAACGTCACCATGCTGCCATTCAAATTCAATTGTTGATATCAAGAATTGATTTCTTACTAGTTGAAATTCCAATTTCACATATCAGAAATACAATTCTTACTAGTAAAAATCATAAGTTTTGATATAAAGAATTCAATTGGCACTAGTTGAAACGCCAGTTCTTGATATCAACAATTGAATTTCTACTAGTAAAAATGTTTTGAATGTTTTTGATATCTGAACATGTATTTCTGATATCAATATAATTTCAGATATCGAAAATGGCTTTCTTACTAGTAACATTCACATTCATGATATCAGAAATTAACACTGTCACTAGCGACAATCAAATTATTGTTAGTAGCAATTCAATTGTTGATATCAAGAATAAATATTTGCACTAGTAACAAAGTAATTAATGATATCAAAAATTATGATTTTTACTAGTAAGAATTGTATTTCTGATATGTGAAATTGGAATTTCAACTAGTAAGAAATCAATTCTTGATATCAACAATTGAATTTGAATGGCAGCCTATGACATTTCACTAGTGAAAATACAATTACAGAAATCAAGAATTCTAGTTTTGGTGGAAACGTAATTCCTGATATCAAGAATTGATCCTGAGTCAAAAAATCAAAACGGCTTGCCATATCTCCTATGTAATCATATGCAGCGATGTCTGATCAGTTAGTATCTTGTAAAGGGATAAAATGAATTTTGAATTAAAGATATAAATTTCATTGATTTATATAGGTTAGCTATGGCCTATGTGTTTGCAGTATGCAGTTTTAACAGTATGCGAAACATTACATGTAGCTTTTTCTATTGAACGAGACTTATCAGATTATAAGCGCCATTTTGAAAGTCTCATCCAAAATAATAAATAAAAATGGCACACTCTTGTTACGGGGGTTGCCCCTGCCCCTTTGATCGTAAAAGTGAAAGTGCCCTTTGCGGTCGCTTCGCGGTGCCCCCGCGTTCCCATTCCTCTCATTTCCATGTATGAACAGTCTGTAACCATAGTTGCAGCGTGAAATGCTAATATGGAAGTTATGTTATAGGCTAATGCTTTTAACTCTCTGTAATGCTATACACTTCTCACAACTTAACACCACAGTGTCTGTGGTCCCCTCAGGTTTGATGTATGTGTTACTATGTGGATGATAAACTTTTGGAGCACCGCTTGTGTGAAATTAAGCAGTCTTATATCCTTGCTGTCCACTATATCATGTCATTAAACCATCAGGCACAGCCAAGAGCAAGTGGGTCAAATGCCATAGCTGTCATGGCCTGCATGGTCATGTCCAATTCAGTGAAAGTCCCAGAGTTGGCTGGCAACACACAACAAACACTTGTGCATATCTGCTCTCGAACAACTTTTTGCTTTCGAACAACAGTGCTTCCTTCCATAGTTAAGTTGCCAGTCATAGCTAATCTGACAGAATTACATTTCACATCAAAACTAACTTCACATTAACAAAGTTCAGATCAATGAACAGTTAATTGAGATATAGTGATGCCTACTTTAAAAAGGATTAATTTACGCCATCAAACGACACACACATAACCAGTGTGACCATTTTATTTGCAGTGGCCATTTAAAGGCTCAATACTCGCCACAGTGTACCCACAAGACTTCAGCTCTATCTCCCTTATGATAGTGTTATGGGGCCTGGGGAACTATATTTAGCTGGCCCTGTGACTGCACTGGCTATGTTAGTCAGATTCCAACGGGAACGCTGCAGCACAGCCAGACCAGCACCTGCTGTCAAAGCTGACTGCCACACCACTACCTTAGCTACTACTGGGCCTGGACCACATATCCTGATCCAGACCTCAGCGGCCAAAAAATAAGGTCTGATTAATCTCCTCTGCAGTCCCTGGCTTAGTATACTTTTTTAAGAGGGCACTAGTTTCTTATTATAGACATTTTGCCTGCTGACTTGTTGACATTTTCTCCTTGACTTTTCATTCAGATTTAGCATCTCAGTGGAATTTCAACAAAAAGGAGAAGATTTTGGATTGCTTGGATCAGGTGAGAGAAGTTTTTACATTAGAGATGAGATGGCTTCAATCACCAGATCTGCAGCTGACTCTCTAGATTACACAGTATTTCCTGTTAGGTCAAACACAATGGAAACAATGAACCCGTTACATCACAAATCAGATGCATGAGACTCTAAGCAGTATGTTTAAGGTGAGGCTTCTAGCAATGAAGTGTTTAAAATATTCCTTTAATATAGCCTACAAATAATGTATAAAAATATATTTATTCAGTGGAAAAACTCTTTATTCTACTTATTTCTCCTAGACAAGAAGCAGTTAGACTCTGGACATGTGATCTCATGTTTCACCACTAGGCTTGATGGAATCTCTTCATCTGAACCATAAACATTTCTGCTCTTGCAATATAGGTCTGACCTGCACATCCACCCCAGACTAGGGTGTCCCGTATTATTGCATCAGGAATTTTAAGGGACCACAGAAGGAAATTTTCGAGGTGACGTTTAAAAAGAAATGTCTATGTCATCTCCATCTATCAAAGAAAAAGATAGCCCATATCTCCAACAAAGAGATGAAGGGGAAAGTGAGCAGACCGAAGATATCATGGATGACTCGGCAAGTTCATACTACACTGCACTTTGTTCTCTGAGTGAGTACAGTGAAGCTGCAGAGGACAACGCACAAACTCTCTCTGCAGAGCATCCTACTAAAGGTGGCTCATTTGAGTTCTTGGATCGTGCTACCCCTATGGAAGGCATCACTTCAAGATCCTTTATCAAAGACACCACGCTATCACAAGACTACGAAACACAAGAAGAGAAGGGTACAGAAGTGCTTCCTGAGGTATCCCAAGGTGAACAGGATAAATCTTCATCATCTGAGAGTGATTCCCTTGTGTTAGAATTTGAGTCAAAACATCTGCTGTCGGGTACAACAATATCAAATGTGGATTTGCAGTCTGTAAATGCAGTCTTTAGAAACCCCATACAAAAGCAGGATAATTCCAACGAGCTTAATTTATCAGGAAAAGATTCATCAGTTAAGCCTAGGGATTATTTTGGAGGCAGCGAGACCGTATTTCACACTAACATTAGAACCGCTGAGGAGCACATCTCCCCAGAACCCAGATTCACTTCAAACACTATTTTGATAGCGCCTGAGAGAAATCAATACAGGGAACAGGAGCATGGTGGCACAGAGCCAAAAGAGTACCACGCGACACAAAAGCAAAGACCCAGAGAAGGTCTGAGTGCACCCTGGGCTGAATGCAGGCTTGTGAGTGGGAGGCATATTCTGGGTCATATGGGAAAGGAGGGGGAGGGGCAGAGTAGAGGGGTGAGTTGCAGAAAGGAGCAGGCTGACCTGTCAGTCAGGTCTAGAAATAGAAAAGCGTCTGCAAACTGCATCTCAACACTCACAGCCAGCAAGCAGGAGTCAAGAATCCCGCCACACTGTTATTCAGAGCGTATCCCCGCAACCAGGCACCAACACCAGCTACAGAGTCTCGCTGATACTCGGAGGTTGGAAAAGCAGAGCCGGCAAGGCGTCTGGCAGTCCAGACCACTCTCCCGCACGCTGTGTAGCAGCTCTTGGCAACCTTGCCACATTACAGACAATACCAGAGGATCAACCAGCATGGGAACAAAACTCGCTGAGGCCAGTAGTAAGGTGGGGGGCCTTGTTAACATGGCCCAGGTAAGATCTTCCTGTTCTGAAACTGACATGCATGTTTTCAGTTCAAGCTGTAGGCCCTCAAGTCAGCTCTCTACTGACGGAAACGACAACAATTGGACGGAAGATGTACTCTCTTTCAAAATGCAGATGTATTCAAACACTCAAAACACATCCGCTTGCTCAGAATCCAGCAGCTTTGAGTGTGTTGACGTAGCGTTGGAAACCACAGATGAAGTAAACCGAGGCTTAAAGACTGTTCCCAAAAGGGAAATCCAACTGAAGAGACGGGACACAGCAGAGTCACACGTCAGAGAGAACAACAATCAAACCCTTCAGGTTCCAAACACAACTGTACGTGCTCGAGACATATTTCAGCGTCAGCATAGCACCCCTGCAGCATTTAACCAGGAGTCTCACATGGCTGATCAAAGGTCAGTACAGGCTGAACGAAAGAAAAGGCTTCAGAAGTCATTTTCCCTGGATGAAACGTCCAGCAAAACCCAAATGGCTTCCTGCATCATTACAAGTGTCCTATCAAAAAAGATGCAACATGAACAGAATCTTCGCACCTTGGATGTTTCTGATAAAGCTTTTTCTTCTACCAAAGTGAACAACAGGACTACTACCACTGATGAATGCCTGTCTGGCAAGGATGTACATGCCGAAACTACCAAGCTAACTCAAAGTGCTACTCTTAAGAGGGAGGCCCAGACGGAGTGCAGCTCTGTTCAAAAGCATTGCAGTGTTAATTCTAAAACCCAACCCAAACTGTTAAGCAAACATGGGTTCAATTCTCTTTTAAGTGGAACTGGCAGGTCTGAAGTTCAAGGCAGTGGCACTGAAATAACTGACCCTTCAGAGAATGAGAAAGCAGAGAAGCTGAACCTAAGAGAGGAAGTGTTGCGGCTGCCTAACCTGAGCCCTGGAGTGAAGCTATCCTGTGACTCAGCAAAGGGCAGAGCGTGGAACTCGAGTCCAGCATCAAATGTAGCCCTCAGCACACAGGCCTCTGTGAAAACCACACCTGAAGAATGCCATACAGGGCAAGCAATCCATAAACAACACAATATGTCCCTAACCAATGTGCTGGAAAAGCAGGAGCAAAAGGCTGGCAGCATGGAAAGTACACTTAGTCCTACTAATATTGCATGCCTAATCTCTGATTTGGAAGCAAATACAGTGGATAATACAATCCCCCAAGTTGACGAGGGTGGTGTTGGGAAGAAGCAGGAGAGTGAAAGAGAGGACGCCAAGTCACAAGGACAGTTTGCAAGCCTAGGTATGCAAACTCAAGGCAAATTGAAAGCTATGGCCCCTGTGCATGTAGTAAGAGACATGAGGAGCCTGGTGAAAAACACATACAATATGCCCTTTAAGGGCCCAGCGGAATTAGCCAATGGAATAGATGGGAGTGCTCCTTTGTTTCAGCCATCGATACACAATCTAAGCAACAACAAGAGTGAAGGAAAGGGAAAGGGATACAGACAAGATGAAAAACCCCTGGTGCGGAAAGTCACACCTCCTCTTCCACAGGACAGAAGAAGAGATCACTCTGCACGATGCTCAACGAAGGCAATGGCTCATGTGGAATCAAATGACAAAAGTCACACTGTTGGATTCACAAAGGTCAGCCAAATTAGTGTAACCAAGGCAAACAGTTGTGCCTTGTCAAAACCGTCAGAGACACAGGATAGCCAAGTTGGCATGAGTAAACCTGATGTTCTAGTCCCTGAGTTAAACTTGAAACCAACAAACAGGACAGACCTGGCACTGCAAACTAGAGAAGAGACTTCCACAGAAGAGCCTCCAAAAAGAGACTTGAACAAAGCTGAGCATGAGATGACCATCAGCTCTGACAAAGATCAACTTCTCCCAGTAGCACTGCAATATTGTTCATCCACAGCAAGTTCTGAGCAACAGGACCATGGCAGGATAATCAGCGATGGCCTCCAGACACCATGCCTTCCTCCCAGGTCACAAAGTTCAGTGGGGCCTCTGTCTCCTTGCGTCCTAACAGTTACTTCAACACCCATGGTTCCCTCATATTATTACAAACCCAGTCCGATGGGTTACCAAACAATCTCTCCTCATATTGGAGCAGTTCATGGCTACGTTCAAGGGCCTGTCTTGTTTCAAACACCCCTTTATAACCAGCCTCCTGCATCAAACAGTCATACCCCCCTACTGAGATCCCTCTCTGAGGATGGAAAATTCCTAGTCCAGCCAACAGATGGCTCAACCAGTCAAGCTCAGAACAAAGAAGCAGGGCTGAAAATACCATCTCCAGAAAGCCAACACAACACAATCTTTGTTGCTCCCATGAGTGGAGAGGCTAGGCTTGGGGGTATGCTGTATCCAGAAGCAGGAGGAAGTATAGCAGCAGGACAAAACCCTCGCCAACTGTTGCTAGACCCGGAAACTGGCCGCTATTTCTATGTAGACATGCCTCAGCTGCCACAGCGCAAAATGCTGTTTGATCCAGAAACTTGCCAATATGTAGAGGTCGTACTGCAACAGCAGACCCTTCCCAGTGCTGTTTTGCCTACACCCTGTGCCATACCCTTTGCCTCTCTTCACATCCCAACCATGTACAACCCACAGTGCTTACCTTATGTACAGTCACATCCTCAGGTGCTCCCGCCATCAGGACCATGAAACCTGATGGGACCTATAGACTGTAGAAGATAACAAGTCATGCCCAAGGATCAGATTACCCAGTGCCTAGTGCTGGATAAGAGCTGTTTATAAGCTACTGAATGAGTGAAACATGTTGACCATCTGCTGCCCAGGCCTCAAGGCATCAAAGCTGAAAGCATATTCTGTTATCACTGAACTCAACACTTCTTACTCTCTAAAGGCTACCTCTGGACTTGGCAACTGAGGGTCGGCGAGACTGATTATATCTGTTGAAATGTTGTAAGATGCATATGCATTCACACATTCAGGCTACATAAACAGAGCAGGGGCTTTAAAGGGAGAAGGGCTCAGATCACCTCTGGTATGGGCAATTGAGACTCACCAAGGGACCTGAGTATCCTGAGCTTGTTTAGCATGTATGACAAAGGTCACTATTTTGTTATTGTAAATAGTATATATATTTACTAAATGGCAGTTTGAGCAAAACCATGGCTCTGTTTCATGTAAATTATGGCTTACCCAAGCATTTTCTGATAACACTTTAGTTTTTCACATTTGAAACTTATATAAATGGCATATTAGGGTCTCAAATTAAATTTTTACTCAGAAAAAATTTGATGTGAACTGCTTTTAAACTGAATTTGCCCGAGAAATTGGTTCATTGTTCACCTATTTATGAGAGTCCTTTGCTTCAACCCAAAGAGCCGTTATCTGAGATTCAGGCTGGATTATTGACTATATATAACTGATACTATTACCCTATTGAACCTTATTGTAAAGTGTTACAAATAAATCAAAAGTGACATGACAAAAATTATTTTAGACAGACAGAAAGACATTAGAGTTATACTTTAATACAAAATAACTTAAGCACATCTTTGTCAAAATTGAATATCCACATGATGGTCTGTCCTATGGCTCTTACAGAATACATTATACATTATTTTTTAAACATTATTAGTAACAATAGTATTTATATACATTATGATTTCTGAACACCTGATTTCTGTTTAGTGTTAATCACTTGCATATTTTGTACACAATCAAGAGGTAATAAAAGAAAGAAAAAAAAAAACCATGACTTTCATTTTCTTTTGAAGTAATTTCAGTAAAATATCTAATGCTTTATAATCAAATTTCACATTTGGTTTGATCTTAGATGAACAAAGACCCTTTAACTTCAAACTTTAAATATAAATGCACCCATTCTTTAATGGAGCATTTTTCTTACTTGTTTGTGATGCAAGTTAGTGTTCAAAAAAATCTAGCTAAATTTTGGTGCAGACTGTTTCAACTGGAGCATCAGTCACACCTCCATTTATTTTTATGTCCTCCTCCTCATATTTGTGGCATGATGGCTTAAAACCCTGGAAAGTGGGACAGACTGGCAGGTAGCGCAGGCAGCCCAGCCTCCGGACGAGCCCCATCCCAATTGGAAAGTCATATGTGTCCGTTTTTACTGTTCCTGCTCCTGAAGAACTCTCAGCCGCCCATTCTACCAGACCTCGCTCTTTTCGGGTGCCTGCACACAAAATGTAAACATGTTGAATGTAGAACAGCTTGCGTGACTGCCTGTTTGTAAGTGCCTTTGTTGTCTATTTATCTAATGAATTTGTATAAGCTGAGTCACTCTGTCTGATGCATACCTGGGATTGTGTTATCAAGTACAAATGCTAGAAATCCCCCTACAAACATCTCTGTTGTCAGGAGCACTGTGATGATTTGGTCCAGCTCTGCCACACCTGTTAAAATCAATCAAATGAAAGTGTGTTCACAGTAACAGTTGACAACAACAACAACAGCTTTCTTGCTGCAACAGAAAATATAGCAGAAAACACCATCAGACATATTAACCTGTTTGAATGCTGCCAGGATGAGTGTCCAGGTAATTAGGCAACATGAGGCCAAAAAACATGGAGAAACCCAGAACAAAAAGATTTCTGGAAGAGTTCAGATCCACACTCTGTAGGTTTGAAAGTCCAACAGCTGTGATCATACCTGTGTACAAACCAAACAGAAATAGAAACAAATCTTTTTTAACATTATAGATGTCTTGTATTGTCACATTTGATCAATTTAATGCATCCTTGCTAATTAAAAGTATTCATTTTTTTTAAATCTTCAATTTACAATAGTATTATGTGTAATTAAATGATGGCAGGTCCCCTAAAAAATGTTGTTTGAAATACAAAATTCATTTGTGGTATGTTGTCAACTTGGATGTTAAATTGATAAAGGGCGGAAATGTGCACTGTTAGACCCTGTCCCATATGGAAACCTAAGAGCACACTTTTGTGGCGTAATGGAGCTTTAACTGTCGGGTAGAAGTCTGTGTGCATTCAGACATCTACCCAACAGCAGAAAGTGTGCATTTGAGGACGAATATTGCAAAGGGGTACTGGAGAGCACCCTCCTGAAACCTAAAATGACAAATGGGACATAGACTGCGAGTGCACATGAAGTATGCCATTTGGGACAGGGCCTTAATAAGGAGTTTCTGGGCTCTTTACTGACACCCTGTGGTCAAAGCTGGGACAAAACATCTGCAAATACAAATAGGTCCAATAAGCTCATTACCAAACAAGGTGCAGAACATCCCTCCAAGGACAGGGTCAGGTAAGGAGGCAAACAGGGCGGTGAACTTCCCAATAGTTCCCAATAAAAACATTATTCCTGCTCCATACTGTATCACCCTCCTACTCCCCACCTGTAGGGGAAGTCAAGACACCAGAGAAACCACTGCTTGTCACTCAATACAAAACACATTTACAAAATGAATGATGACACTGAAAACAGAGCAACTGAGGAGACAACAGGAGAGCTGTGAATAGTGTATCTGTATACACCTGCTATCAGCTTCTCTCCCCGAGGGACTCTGATCATATGTCACAAATACAGACACTAGAACTGCATATACCGAATTCTGTCTAATAGCCCTTAAGCTATACACTAGTGTTATACAGAGCATAAGAGCTCGCACTATCTCACCTTTGTAATGCCAAGCACCCCTATGTTAGGACTGGAAGAGGTTGATCCATTTCCTGTGCCCAGCAGCCCCGCTATGATACAGCACAGTCCCTCTGTAAAGATCCCTCTAGGAAAGGAAATGGATAATAAAGAAATGCCAAAACCTTCCTTATACATAAACCATGAACAAAAAAAAACAAAAAAAAAAAACCCACCAAATTTTAAAGGGGTCATGTCCTGTTTTTTAATATATAATTTAATTTTTGTTCTTGATTTCCCCTGTTTTAATTTGTTGTTTAATTCACTGTTCAACTTCGCACACTGAATGAGAAGCGCCACATCTTTACAATAAGAAAGCATTTCAGAATCCTAATGCATTATAATTGTAACAAATTCTTCTTAATGTCCATAAGGACTTTAATCATAGTCTGTAAGACTGTATATTTTAATATTAGAAACACTACTAATAGTATTAGTTAGATTTTTTATTTTTTTTTAAGTATAGAGATCATGGTTCTACCATGATTCTGAAAATAAATCATTACACAACCAAACAAAATAATATGTAATTTACTTAAGGTTTGTGTTCTATTTAATGTATAAAATGTTCTATTTAATGTTATAAACGAGTCTATTAAAAATATTTATTAAAGGGGTCATATAATGCCACTTTTACAAGATGTAAAATAAGTCTCTGATGCCCCCAGAGTGTGTATGTGAAGTTTTAGCTCAAAATACCCTACAGATAATTTTTCATAGCATGTTAAATTTGTCACTTTTTGAGGGTGAGCAAAAACACTCAGGTTTTGTGTGTGTCCCTTTAAATGCAAATGAGCTGCTGCTCCCAAGAAGAGGGCGGAGTTTCAACAGCTCATGTTAGCAGCGCTGATTACCCCAGGCAGACTAACTTAAAATGTCAGAAACTGTTCAGCCTTTTATGTTCAAACCGAAGTCAGACAATGATGGAGAGACTCAAGAAGAAGTGACAACATGTAGAATGCAACGTTTCTGAACGGTTAGTTGATGAATTTATGTAGCTGATGTGGGATATCTTAAAGTCATTGATTGGCATATTCTGTCATGATAATCTATAAATTGCTCATGTGGGAACTGTTGTAAGATCCTACAGAGTCAGAGAATATATGCTGCATGAAGATAGAACAGGTATAGTTTAGTTTAATTACGGTTATAATTTGTCATGTTGTCATCTTGCTTTTATGACATGCTATTGCATTTGTGTTATGTACTGTATTGCAATAACATGGCCTCACCCCTTTGTTGCGTGTTCTCTGGGGCAGGGTTTATGTAAATTTTAGGGTTAGTGATGCAAGGATATGTAGGTGCTACACACAGCCAGGAATAGCTCAGTGTTTAATGGACTTCAACACTTTTACTACATCCCTATTGTCATCTGATTGATAGTTTATACTTTCAGTATAGTATAGTAGGCCCTGTGATAATAATAATACTGAAAATGTCCCTCTTCAGGTCTTGGTAAATGTGTCTTTTTGCTGTGAAATTTTCTGAACTTTTCTAACATTAGTAATATTTCAAGATTAATATTTCAATATTTTGTGTTAAAATGTGAGCATCAAATGGCTTTTGAGGAACATTTATTTGTACGTCTCAATCATCATTCCATCATAAAACTGAGCATTTAAATATCATCTTACTAAGACATATTATTAGGAGATATAGAGTGACAACTGATATTTATATGCCTTTTATATAAGTAGTCTGTTATACTATAGAATTTCATCTTACTTTTTGGCCATATAAATATCAGCAACTGCACTAATTTGCATATTTTTCCTCAGTTTGGGGCTCTGAATAAAATTGAGGTGTTTTTTTTCTTAAGTTGTTCCAATCCTGTATGAATTTCTTTCTTCTGCTGAACACACACAAACACAAAAATATATTTTGAAGAATGTCAGTAACCAATAAGATTAAGGCCCCATTGACTTCCATAGTATTTTTTTTTCTCCATACTATGGAAATCAATGGTGTCCATCAACTGTTTGGTCACCAATATTCTTCAAAATATCTTCTTTTGTGTTCAGCAGAAGAAAGAAATTCATACAGGTTTGAAACAACTTGAGGGTGAGTGAATGATGACAGAATTTTCATTTTTGGTTGAACTATCCCTTTAAGCTATATGAGCCATAAAAGCCTGATATATAAAATATGATACTCAACAAAGAACACATGGTTCAATAAACCGTTCCATTTAAAAATGTTTTATATTATTATTTCATATATGAGGCTTTTCAGGTTAACAAACAGTTCTGAAATTTACAGTACGTTTTCTTAGTAATTTGAATTATTTAAAAAAGTAAAATCTGATTCCTCATGATATTACCCACTTAAAATAAGTAGTGTAGTTTCGACTGCTTGTTGTTCTTACCTATTGATAGCATGCACAGGAGGAGGTGGAGCTCCAGAGAGGCGAGCGCAGGCGTAATAATCCCCGATAGACTCAACAATACCAGCCAGAGTGGCACTAAACATGCCTAGCACTCCTGCTAACGTCACTGTCGGTAAACCCCACTGACCTGTGACACACAAAATCATGCAAATTATCTGATTTGGAAAGAGTTTGGCCATTGATTCACCAATATAATTCCCTTCTAATCATTTTACTGTGGAAAAAAAATGGAAGTCTTAGGTTAGGTATATGTCACAGTGACATTTTCTGATAAAAAAGCCGTTATAAATCATAGGTGTGTGTTACAGGAAGCAAGCAAGGCCCTTACATGGATAGGGGAAACGAAACCACGGCGCACGGGTCATAATATCGCCCCGGGAGTCAGTGCGAGCCTTGTAGCCGTACCTTTCTGGGTCATTCGGCAGCACATCCGTCAGGGTGAGAATATAGCAAACCAGCCATACCACCATGATTGCCATGATGATCTACTGAAATCAGGATAATCATTTACTAAGGACAAAATGTTCAGAAGTGAGCATTTCAATCTGTAAACGTGTTGATAACATGCGCTACATGGGGTAATGTGAACTTTGTTCCAAAGCCAATCAGGTAGTTTAATTAATTGTGATACTGTGTGTATTTCTTGCTTAGCCCTATGTTTATGATATTATCAAAAGGCAAAAAGCTGGGGGTTCGTACGGGAAACATCTTGAATATTTGCACATGTGTGACGTGACAGCCTTTTTGTTTGGAATATGCTGGGAAAGGACAAGCCCAGTTCCTTAGATACTGAGCGAACAAAACAATAAGAAAGATGCACCTGGAACGACAAAACACACAGATGTATTAAATCAAAAACAGCTAGTATGGAGATAAATGAGCATGAAATGCATTTAAAGAGCTTAAGGACTCACAGCAGAGATAGGCCCCAGTGGCTGCCTGCGCGGTCTCCCGCCGTCTGGAAGACAGACAAGCCGATAAGGGACACTGTGGGGGTGACAGTCAGGGGCCCGATTGAGTTAAGCAGGATCCCAGGGATTCCAGCGAATCCTATGACCACCTCAATCAAGCTGGACACAATGATAGCGCCCTGAATCTACAGAGATTTGACACATACACACAGGTCAGGACGCAGCACATTACGAAGGCAATGTTGATTGGTTCAATCTTTAGACCTTAGTCACGCACCTCTCGTATTCGTGGGTGCCAAATATGAGACGTGTTGAGAGGAATAGACCAATCTCCGTAAATCTCCTCTGTGAAACCCAAAACCAAGGTTAAGCATTAACTTCCACACAGACTGACCTGCACAATGTGGAATGTAAATAGATTCTCAATAGACAATGCTTTCTAGAAGGAATGATTTACACAAAATGGACAACTCTATGTAAACTTCATTCTCATTGCCTTTTCAAGGAGAGTGCGATTTTTTTTTTTTTTTTAAGACACCAAGTTAAAAGAAGTTCAACTTTTAAAACATTTCACAAGATGTGCACACAGTTTGAATTGTTGGTCTAAACTACATTCAAAAGTTTAAACTAACCCTTTAAGTCGATTTCTTAAAGGGTTAGTTCACCCAAAAATGAAATTTCTGTCATTAATTACTCACCCTCATGTTGTTCCAAAGACCTTTGTTCATCTTCGGAACACAAATTAAGATATTTTTTGATGAAATCCAAAAGGTTTTTTACCACATTCAAGGTCCAGAAAAGTTGTAAAAACATTGTTAAAATAGTCAACGTGACTACAGTGGTTCAACCTTAATATTATGAAGCAGCGAGAATACTTTTTGTGCGCAAAAACAAAACAAAAATAACAACTTTATTCAACAATTTCATCTTTCCCCTGTCAGTCTCCTACACGGTTCACATTGTATAGACAGTGCAGCGCTTCTGCGTTCCGTGAACGCAGACTCAGTATTGGCCGGCTCGGATTTCATCAAAAATATCTTAATTTGTGTTCCGAAGATGAACGAAGGTCTTACAGGTGTGGAACAAAATGAGGGTGAGTAATAAATGACAGAATTTTCATTTTTGGGTGAACTAACCCTTTAACGTTTTTGAAATAAATATGAAAATATTATTACAATTTAAAATAGCAATTTTTCTATTTGAATATATTTAAAAATGTAATTTATTCCTGTGATGGCAACGCTGAATTTTCAGCATCATTACTCCAGTCTTCAGTGTCACATGATCCTTCAGAAATCATTCTAATATGCTGATTTAGTGCGCAAGCAACATTTATCATTAATATCAGTGTTGATAGCAGTTGTGCTGCTTAATATTTCTGTAGAACCAATTTTTTTTTTAGGATTATTTGATGAATAGATCAAATAGAAATCTTTTGTAACATTATAAATATCATTACAAATATAATGAATATTTGGTTTGTGCAAATGGAATATGCCTGAAAGCTTCCCCCACTGGTAGTGACAGTAAAAATTGACAGTGTGTAACACTGCTTGTACCTTCAGGAGGACATTTCCATCTTTCCAGCCTCAAAATTGCCTGAGCAGGGATGAGAAAGGCAAAAGCACTCGCCTGGAACAAAGGCAACCTGAACATGGCACAGAAAAAAAACATTTATACAGTGACAACTAATCGCATATTTCTGTGCTGAAGCGTACATTAAATAACTCACCTGACACCAAATGTAGTCTGTATGAGTGTAGTGATCCCCACACAGGTGAAGATGGTGCCCACTAACTGGCTGACAGTGTACTGGTCCTCCCCCACACACATGGCTTCAGCCAATAGGAATGGTACAGCAATAGTTCCACTGAAGCATGTCAGGTAGTGCTGGAGATCCAGAGGCAGAACGTATACAGATGTAGATGGGATGGACATGTTGGGTGAGCCAGATTACAACAGAGCATGAGAATATAAGTGTACCTGCAGTCCCAGCAGCACGCACAGATACCATGGCGGGACGTCCTCGATTCTGTAGATCATATCAAACCCTGCTGGCTGATTAGGAGTCCCATCAGACATCTTGGCCATGTCAGCAGGTATCTCCTGTAGCTCTGTACTATCTGCTTGCACAGCTCCATCTGAAGGTGGGAGCTAATGGAGAACAAACACACATACGATTCATGCATGACAATAGCATTATTTGTGTGCACAGCTTTTGATGAAGTGCATTAAATACATTAATAAATGTTTTGCGAGCTTAAATATAAATTATAAACTTTTATTCTTAAAATAAAATCAGTTTATTTTAATCAAAGCCATGTTTGTACAGACAGTCATTGAATTTTAATTTATATGTGCAAGACAATTAAAAACAAAACTTTAATACAAATATGTATTGGTATTAGTACAATTGTATTAACTAACATTAACAAAGAGCAATAAATGCTGTAAAAATATATATTGCTCATTGTTAGTTCATTTTAGTTAATGTATGAACTTGTCTTAACAAATTGTAAAGTGTTACTGAAATAAAGTTAAAATATAAATATCAGATGAAAAACTTAGTTAAAGATAAGTTTAGGTTGAAGTACTAAAATTATTAAAAGTAAAATTGAAATAAAAATAAACTAAAGCTAAAAAACATTAAATGATAACTGAAAATATAAAAATAAAAGCTAATCCCTAATATTAATACTATAATAGTATGTATGTATGTATATATATATATATATGTGGCAACTTACTCTCTCATGTAGCATTTATAATTCACTTAATATTTAATATTTAACCACAGATAATGTATCTAACTGCATAAGACAGCAAACAGACTAACCCCACATAGTAAAGTCTATTATACTGAATATAAGCAGCCTCCATTAACCAAATAATTAACAGAATTCACATCAAATAAAAAAAACTTTAATATGTCAAATTGAATTGCTTTTTCTTTCTTTCTTAAATTGGCTGTAACACTTGGCATGTTCTAGTTTGGCACCATCCCTGTTTTTGTTTTTTTTTTGTTTTTTTGCATTGTAGACATTTCATTGATACGCGTGACAAGTTAAGTGCTCAATTAAGTGTTAAACCAGAGATAACATGGGTGAAAACATGAATATCACGATTCATTATTAAGTAACTAGACCGTATAAGGTTTTGTCACTATAAACAACACTGTGTAGGTGCGATTCCAAACATATAATGTACCAATGCTTACTGACAACAAAGCTGAAAACAAGCATTACAAGATTACCAAAGGAATTGCCATAGCCAACTTTGCTATGTGTGTGTGTGTATATATATATATATATATATATATATATATATATATACACACACACATTTATATATATACATTTATTTAATTAAAAATACAGTAAAAACAGTAATATTGTGAAATATTATTACAATTTAAAATAACTTTTTTATTTGAATATATTTTATAAAGTAATTTATTCCTGTGATGGCAAAGCTGAATTTTCAGCATCATTACTCCAGTCTTCAGTGTCACATGATCCTTCAGAAATCATCCTTCAACCTTCAATCAACCTTCTAATATGCTGATCTGCTGCTCAAGAAACATTTATTATTATTATCAATGTTGAAAACAGTTGTGTACTTTTTTTTTTCAGGATTCCTTGATGAATAGAAAGTTCAAAAGAACAGCATTTATCTGAAATACAAAGCTTTTGTAACATTATACACTCCCGTTCAAAAGTTTGGGGTCAGTAAGAATTTTTATTTTTATTTTTTTGAAAAGAAATTAATACTTTTTTTCAGCAAGGATGGATTAAATCGATCAAAAGTGACAGTAAAGACATTTATAATGTTACAAAAGATTATATTTCAAATAAATGCTGTTCTTTTGAGCTTTCTATACATCAAAGAATCCTGAAAAAAAAAAAAAATTGTACACAAATATTTTGTACAGTTGTACATAAATGTTTCTTGAGCAGCAGATCAGCATATTAGAATGATTTCTGAAGGATCATGTGACACTGAAGACTGGAGTAATGATGCTGAAAATTTAGCTCTGATCACAGGAATAAATTACTTTATAAAATATATTCAAACAGAAAACAGTTATTTTAAATTCACAATATTACTGTTTTTACTGTATTTTTAATTAAATAAATGCAGCTTTGATGAGCAGACGAAACTTCTTTTAAAAACATTAAAAATCTTAAACAGTAGTGTATATATATATATATATATATATATATATATACACACATATACATAGAGAGAGAAAGATTTTAGAATATAGAATACCCCTAAAAAATTAAGTTTTTGCAAATTAAAAGGTGGTTCGAGCAAACGCAAAAGTGATGGAAACCGTGCAAAGAAACATCATATCTCTAGGAATGTGGCTTATCCAATCAAATCAGTGGACCAGAACGGACTGTTCTATCACCTATGGTTTTACATGTTCCATCACGCATTTAACTAACCAAGAGTATCCACTTTTTTTTTTGACACAACTGAAATGTAACCCAATTTTTATTCCAAACAAAAGCGTAAAACTACTAAATAAAAGAAAATACTCAGCCTTATAGTAAGAAAGAGCGCTTAACTCATTCAGATCATTCACTGACCCAAAACAATTAAAAAAAAAAAAAAAAAAAATCTGGCACAATTCTTTGCATCTCATACCTGGACATTTGTGCACATCCATATGAGCAAGGCCTCCTCTTAAATGTACTTGCTCTGCATGACCATGCTATCAAGACATTTTCCTCAATATAAAAGTGAACTGCTGAGATTTCTCTGAGACGTCATTACAAATCTTTAGTGATATATAACCAACAAATACTTCCTGTTCTTACTTTCCTTGAGATAAACATCTGCAGTGTGACCCAAATCAGTGTTTTAATTCACAACAATGACACCATACTTTAAGGATACTTTACCTTAAACTCCTCTGCAGGTTCTGACTGATTCATTGGCCCTCTGGGGATGTGCGGGGCTCTGTGTTGCTGTCTCCTTGAGGCCACGTGAGACCTGAGACCCGGCCGGACGCAGAGCGCTGGTTTTATGGGAGTGCGAGAGACAGAAGGGGACCAGATTAGACAGGTTAATAATCTGCCCTCGGTCCTGGACTTTACTCCCCCTGCCTGTGCTCATCAAAAGACTGACAGTGTGAACACAACAGGAGCTGTGTTCATGAAGCAATGGGAAGTCTCCTTTGGATGTGAACCGCAGGGCCCCTCAAAAACACATGTGAGGTTATTCTTCAGGGCAAAGACTTTTGAACAGTTATCTAAACGCAACAATGTCTTCGTTTTCTTCTTAAGAAGTGAAGTCTAAAGTGGCAAATGTGAACTTCAATAGCTGTTAAAGAACACATCAAAACCAGGCAAAAAAAAAAGTCCTGTGTCTATGTGTCTTGTAGATGGACCTCAGTAGATATATAGCTAATCAAAGCAGTACAAACCTTTCCACTGTACTATTGGACCCCCCTATATTGCAGTAACGAACACGTGACTTCACACCTAGACGTGACAGATATGTGGAGCAGCGATATTCACTTCTGCGGCCAGTAGAGGGCGCTACAGATTAACTCCTCATCTACATGAACCTATGGATCAGTGATAAAGTTCATCTGTCTCAAGAATATTTAGCCAAAATAACCCAGATAGGGTGATTATCTCATATATCACACAGAGACCTACCTAATAAATCCATAAATGGTCATGAAATATCGTTTGGAGATAATACAGACTATTATTATATGAAAAGATATCATGGAGTGATTTGAGAGGCCATTTGCATAACTTAGGAAACTGTTTGCCTGGCACAAAAACTATAACACATTGACCACAAAATGAGAAGAATCGGTTATATATGTGTTAATGTGTTTTTGGATTGTTCTGCTGACGAAATTATAATTAATAATTTCAAGTACGACAGTTATAACCAACCTACAGTGGGTTTTGTGTAGGCCTATTTAATACTTTACCGATTAAATAAAGATTGCTGTCTTTTGCAGCATGACCACACCACCTTCAACAAAATGACTGTATATATATATATATATATATATATATATATATACACACACACACACATATGTGTGTGTGTGTGTGTGTGTGTGTATACTGTACATTAGAGATGCATCGATACTAAATTTCTCCACAGATACCGATAGTCGATTATTCAGAGTGATATCTGCCAGTACCGATAACAATAGTTTGGGGGTTCTAACTTTTATACCTTCTCTTAAATTGATAATTTCATTATTATTAAAAATTATATTTTTGAAAGAAATGCAAATAAAAACTTTATTCTCTCCATTTCATCAACTTGTTTCAGAGTAACTGATATCAGTTATAAACAAACTCATTACTCAAATTGGTATTAACACACATTAACTAAATTCTGAAGATTAAATTAATATTTCTCAACTTTCTGAATGTTATATATATATATATGCATACATATACATACATAGAAATCTTTTTAAAAAATCTCATAAAAAAGACAAAAGAACAAAATTACTAAACCTAAAATGAAAACTGAAAATATAAAAAGATAATTCAAAATATTATAAATTGGCCTGTTATAATAGTATATAAATAATACTACAATGACACTCAAAAAAAATAGCTTTACTCCAACTGAATATTTACTTTTAAAGTGAAAGTAAATGTATGTACATATTTGACAGGAAAATAAAGCTGTGAATAAAGTATTCATGAGTGCCATGTATAAAGTTGAGGCAAAAGTAAAACCTCATAGGGTTTGACCTCGTCAATTACAAAGCTTCACAATTAGAAAGATCCTTTATTTATGCAATTCAGCTCCATACTGAGGAAGGAGGATATCAAGCAGACACACATCTGCATCACGAAGGAGTGAGACACAGACAGGCACACAGGAAAGACACAGGAAGGGCTGTCTGGAGAAGACTTAAACAGAAGTCTGGTGTATTTCTCTTTTCCAGCTTAAAGGCTGTTGCCTGAAAGAAAAGTTTTCACAAGCTTATGCAACAAATTTTTCTATGAGGATGAGAAGAGGATGTCCAGTGAGATCGACAGGAAATGAGTGACGTAGAGGCACAAACACAAACACGGCAATCCCCAAAACACACAGCAATCAAAGTACCACATCACTCAGATGATATCTAAATTGCTGTCTGTGCTCTCTATGACACACACATACACACAGAATTTGCTGTCTTTAAACAGTCACCTTTATTACCATGTTAACACCTGCTTACATAAAAAAATGTTTTGCATTATTACAAAACCGTAGAAAAAAAACCCATAAAGAACTATCGAACAAAACAATCAATAACTTAAAAAGACTTACAGAATACTCAGGTGTTAGATGTCACAGAAGTCCGTATTAGACAGATGGTCAACAGTACATTCATTTTTAACTATTAACCTAAATAAACTTCCTGTGTTCAGCTGACAAATGATTCCTCGGCTGTCACGAGTATTCTCCAATACATGCAAAAGCATGTT
The DNA here is from genome assembly GCF_019924925.1 of Ctenopharyngodon idella. Lineage (NCBI taxonomy): Eukaryota > Metazoa > Chordata > Actinopteri > Cypriniformes > Xenocyprididae > Ctenopharyngodon > Ctenopharyngodon idella. The sequence continues at coordinate 18,038,867 of NC_067240.1, read as the reverse complement.
CAAACTAAGGGCAAGGTGTACAAAGGTGATGGAGAAGGTTTTTCACGTGTGGATGGGTGTGAGCGTGTTTTACTGGGCCCTCCTGGACATCAGCATCTCTCTGATGTTGTCCTCTGCGTCTTTAACGCTGCGCTCCAGGTACGTCTTCTTTTGCTGCAGAGAAAATAGAGGGGGAAAAGACAAAATTAAGTTCGCTGTAACCTCACATTCAGAAACATCAAAAGGTTTTTCTTTCTGAACACACCCTTTTACTCCCCAAACTGCATGACAGAGTTGTTAAAATTCTTTAAGATAAGATAAGATGATGATCTTTTTTTCGATTGCATTCAAAGACGCTCTTAAGACGAATTAAACTTTGATTTCTCAGGTTAAATAAGGTTAAAGGATTCTCATTATCTGTATATGAAAAATGTTTTTTGATCAGAAAAGACTAGTAAGAGCAAAGTTGTTGCATGCTAGAGAAAGTGTGAATGTATTACGCAACGTGTGCAGGATGTGTAATCACAGGCCAACACCTGGTTAGCGGCCGAGATACTGTAGAGTAACAGGCCTCTACCTGAAGTCTTCCGACAATGTGTTGCAAAAGAAGTGAGTCAAATGCACAGTGTGCACACACACACACGCACACGCACACACACACACACACGCAAAACCTTTGCCCAAGGCGATGTGGCACCATCTCATAAACACAATAAATAAGAATTCAGCAATTTTCAACATAACACAAATGTTGTGCGACATATATAACATTAAAAATCCACTTTACATCAACCGCCGCAAGGGTTTTTACCTTATATCCCAATTTCACATCTTTGAGTAGTTAAAAAAGAACCAAAAGTGTGCTGTATTTTCATTTTAAGTAGTTGTAGGTCGAAACGTGGCTTGTGGGCTGACATCTCTGTAATGATTTAAGTATAGGCATGTGTTTACATCTGTAACCAAGCATTACTGCACATTAGCTCACTGCTGTCTGGGAATCCCACCCTTCCTCCATCCCCCCTCAGTCACATATGACTAGCCTAATGCAGCTAGACTAAATATGACAATAACCTTAAAGGGATAGTTCACTCAAAAATGTCAATTCTGTCATCATTTACTTCAAAACATAAATTTTTAATGAAACATGAGAGATTTCTGTCCAAAGTCTAACTTTGATGCTTCAAAACTTTTATAAAGATTGTAAAAGTAGGATTTAAGATGCGGTCGCATTTACCGTTGCTCAGCAAATTTTTAGCTGACAAAATCCAGTCATTTAAACAGGAATTCTCTGTGAGAGCGTAATACAGTATTTCCCCATGCAGATTTCGCAAGTGGTTCAAGTTGGTCAAGTGGATTCGGCGAGTTAACCAACACAAAGCTGCTCAGTTTTAAAGTCTTTTGGTCAACACACCAAATCTGTGTGACCAACTGAACCCAATCCAAAATCTTCATATGCAATCTGCATATCATAACTTTATCAACTTTTTGAAGCGCTTGTCAATGGAGGAACAGTCAGAAATCTCCCAAGTTTCATTAAAAATTCCTTCATTCCTGTTTCAAAAGCTGTTTTTCCACCACCGTTCCATTCCGTGCCGATCTGGACCAGCTGGTACGGTTACGGTTCCGTTTCCACTGTGGGGCTGATAACGGCCGCTCTTTGGAATGTAATATAAAAGCGTCAGTCGTTGCCTTGGTAATGCAACTGTTTACTTATGATATGAGATGTAATAATGACCACGTTATGGCGGATGATTAGATATTTCTTTTAATTTTATTATTAATTTGTGTTTACATCCTTCAAATAGAGCACTTAGCCAGCTCCGGAGAAACTGGTAGCCAGGCAACAGATAAAAAGACCAATCATGTGTGTCGACATCACTTCACGGATTCTACCAGCACGATTCAGAAAACCATGCCGAGAATTCCGGGTCAAGAACCAGGCTCCAGTGGAAACACAACTGGAACGGTTCCTTACCATTCTAAGAACCGTTCGGCCCGACAGTGGAAAAGCGGCTAAAGATGAACGAAAGTCTTATGGGATTGGAACAAGTGTGCCACACAAGTCCTGAAAAGTGAAGCCAAGATGTTCTGATCGTCCCCAGATGGCTGGATGCAGTACAGCTCATAAATCCCACCCTCTCCATGTAACCAAATGGGACATGAGACAAACTAAACAATCAAATTACACTTCAAATAAAGATGGATTTTGCCATTTTAGGCAGTTTCAAGTGTTCGTATTTTTTTAAAAATAATTTTGGGTTTAGTTAGTTATTTGATGCTAAAAAACGGGGGTTTGATGTGATGATTGACAGCTGAGATTGACAGCTTCTCTGAGTGATGTAGTCACTGAGGCACCGATTTTTGGGAGGAGATTGGAGGTTCAATTTTAATTTCTACATTAACTATCATAACTGTTTATTTCACACCGACATAATGAGTTTTTCTGCAGTAAACTGTACTAACAGATTCTGCGGGAGTGTGGGTGGGGCCTTGATACCGCGGCTCTACTGTTCACAACTGCGCAGACTCAGGCTCGAAGATGTCAGCGGCATATTTGGACATTGGCGGCTTCACTTTTCTACAATGGTAGATAGTGAAGGTGCATCTTCCAACTTTTTTTTTTTAATTTTTTTTATACAGACTATGTTTTGGAACACAATGAGGGTGAGTAACTGATGACTTTTCATTTTTGGATGAACTAGCCCTTTAAACTTGTGGTGGCTTAGCACAAAAAGAGCAAACTACCTATTTCTGCTTTACAGAATTTGGTTTCGTTCACTGGGTTTTGAATGCATTGTCTTGTTTTCCCTAATGACGTGATTCATGTGTTGACTTTTGCATGAAAACAGAGGTATTCAGTTTATTTACGCAAACAGATTTTCCACTCAAATTACGCCAAATGTGTCACAAACATGCAAAACAAGGACGTGGAATGACATAAATATCCAAACTCTGTACTATAAAAAGCAAAAGTCAATTGTTCATTGAAGAAAAAATTTATTTTTGGAATCTCATCCGGCCTGTTTACGTACAAAGCTGCTTGTGTATTTAGTTTTTTTTTTTACCTGCCTTTATAGATGCCGCTGATACAGGTTACCAACATGTTTGCTTGTTTTTCATGAGAGGGCGAGGTTTGATGAGTTTTTCACACCATGGCATCTGTTTTGTGATAAGTCTACATGCCATAGTGAGGAAGAAAATATTCCCTGAGCATGCATGATAAGAGATATGATAACAATTGATATCAGCTTACCCATACCTCCCCATTATAGACATCATTGGAAAGGCAGAGGAAAGGTCACAAAAATATTTCAGAGGGCAGAAAATGACACAGGAGGGAAAACAATGGCCAACAGGGGTGTGCAGAATGTTATATTACCCCCTCCATCGATCTGATAGAGGTGGACTGTGAGTATTATAACAGACTTGTTTGGCTGCCTTTAAATATATTTTCTTTTCATCCATTAAAGGGTTAGTTCACCCAAAAATGAAATTTCTGTCATTAATTATTCACCCTCATGTCGTCCTAAACCCGTAAGACCTTATTTTGTCTTCAGAACACAAATGAAGATATTTTTTAAGAAATCCGAGGGTATCTGATCCACACATAGGCGGCAACGACATTGTACCTTTTGAGGTCCAGAAAGGTACTAAAGTTATCATTTCAACCTTACTATTATGAAGCGACTAGAATACTTTTTGTGCGCAAAAACAAAACAAAAATGACTTTATTCAACAAACTCGTCTGTCCCCTGTCATACTGCTACGCTATTTTCGTTGCAGAGCTTCAGCATTTATGTCTGAACACGGGCTCAGTATTGGCTGGCTCCTGCATCAGCATCACACGCATGTGTCGTGCTGCTCACATGACCAGAGCCGTCCAATACTGAGCCGCCGTTCGGACAAAAACACTGAAGCTCTGCAACAAAAATAGCGAAAAGAAAATACACTCTGATTTCATCAAAAATATCTTCATTTGTGTTCCGAAAACAAAGGTCTTACGGGTTTGGAATGTCATGAGGGTGAGTAATTAATGACATAAATTTCACCAGTTTGATCCATGTATTAATTCTCTCTTTTGAACTCTTTTGTATTAAATGTTTCAGAGTTGCATACTATGGTAACTAAAAATCACATGGGTCGCATGTTTGGTCTCTATGAATCTTCGTTCTCGATTTGTTAATTTAATTACATTTTGCTAACTCTGTGACACATTAGTATTATAAGAATGTAGAAAGTTCTTCTCTCAAATACCCAGTCCAATGTCTTATGCTAATATCCTGTACAAATAGTTGTAAACGTCGCTCCAAAAGGAACAACTCCTTATTGGCTAAGTCACCTCCAGAGGGTGTGACATCTTCACACTTTAAAAATCACTGATCACAAGACACGGCGGTTCCTTTACTGAAAAAAAAAAAAAAATGCTAATGTGAAGATGATGCTGATCTAGAAGTCTTCTGAAGACCCTCAAGCTTGTGCCAGGCTGCGGCCTTGTCTTTCCATTCACCAAAGATCCTCTGAATCCAACTGGTTTTCTTTCATCAAGACAACATCAGCAAAGATCAACGGGAGCCTCCACAAATTGCATCAGGACAGTTTAATTCAAATGGGCGAGACATGCAAGTATCAAACTTTATTTGACACATTAAGTATCCTAATTTGCTACATATATGTACAATACTATTCCAAAGTTTGTGGTGAAAGAAGTGTCTTAGGATCACCAAGGCTGTATTTATTTGATCAAAAACACAGTAAAAACAGTAATACCGGTTTTCTATTTTAATATTTATTTTTGTAATGTCAAAGCTGAATTTTCAGCATCATTACTCCAGTCTTTAATGTCACATGATCCATCAGAAAACATTCTAATATGCTGATTTGGTGCTGAATAAGCATTTCTTATTTCTAAACATTTGTTTTGTGCTTCTTAATATTTTTGAAATTGTGATGCAATTTTTATGTCATTGCTTGCTCATTTCTTTCAAAATAAAAAAAAGGTTACCCCAAACTGTTGAACAGTAGTGTTTATGTTTTATGGTGAGTTTTCAGTTTGAACTGAATATAGACTGCAAAGTAATGGCAAGGAAGCATGTTTTCATGTGGAGTTGTCCTCATGGGCTGCATGCAAAAACAAAAAAAAGTGTGGCCTGTGCAGTCTGATTCCCAAGCAAATGACTCTTATGAACTGGTTCTTTAAATAAATCATTCAAAAAGACTTAGAAGTTACTGGTTGAAATCAGTCCAACACATCCTTCAAGGAATGAGCTCACTGTTTAGAGCCAACTGTACTGAAGAAGATAAAAGTTTATTCCAGTGGTTTATTTACTGATTATCTCATTTTGGGTGGGGCAGCTATTCTATAAAAAGAGGACTGGTGCACAAGCTGAAAAACTAAAGGGGAATCCTCTGTGAATCATATGCAAAAGACAAGAAGCTCCATATTTACATGGAAAATCGGTGGGATACTGTTGTATCGACTACTACGTCCGTGTTAGGGAAGCTGAAACTAGCCGCTAAGTGTCTGCAGGAACAGAAATGATCCTAACTCAGTGGCACTTGCCTCCTACACAGCTCTGCTGAGCCAAATGCGAAACAATCAATCTTTTGACTACATGAATGTCCAGTTTGGTATATGTATGTGTGTGTCTTGCTCACTTTTGGACATCTCCCAGGGCCCCAGACTAACTTTTCCACTGGTTGCACTGGTGCTACCAACTTTCTCGGTTGGTCGCACAAGCACATGATTTGGTCGCACCTTTTTTTTTTTTTTTTGCTACAACATGGGATTAATCAATGCATGCTGATGAATAGTTGTCTTAATTAGCATACCCTAATTTTGCACTGATGTAAAAAGAAAGACTGACAGTGACACGAGACCTCACGCTCACTCTGCCCCGAACCGTTATGAATGCCTGTGTGGCTATGCGCATTTTTGAATTAGCGATTTAAAAGCGAGGTGCAAAAGAGGGAAAAACTCTAACTAGGGGAGAATAGCCGGTTTGCCGTAGTCGATAAAACGTGACAGATTAGTTAATTCTCTAATGCAAGTGCAGGTAGGCAAACACAGATTGAATGCGTGACTCGCACTTGCACAAATGCGACCATGTCCGTGTATCAAACTGCCCCCCCAGTGGTGAACCACTGAAATTTCAAAAAACTTATGAGGCAACGAAGCCTCGTTTACTGAAATCACGTGACTTTGGCAGTTTTATACATGCTCTGAACCACTGATTCGAAACAAAAGATTCGTAAAGCTTAATGAAGCTTCATCTTGCTGGCAATGCAGGCCTCACTGAGCCATCGGATTTTATCAAAAATATCTTAATTTGTGTTCTGAAGATGAACTAAGGTCTTACAGGTTTGGAACGTCATGAGGGTGAGTAATCAATGACAGAAAATTCATTTTTGGGTGAACTAACCCTTTAAATGCTGATCTCTTGGATAAATCTGTCAATGAAAGCTAGACTCAAAAAAATGTTGTTTGCTCAAAAAAAAACAAAAAAAAAAAAAAACATAATTTACCACTTTATTTGCAAAATATTAATCTCCAATGTCTGCTCTCACTTCAACACAACACGCATGCATCATGGTCTTCTTATGAACACATTGGAAATTAATATTTTGTAAATAAAGTGGTAAATTATGTTTTTTTCCACAAAAAAAAGCATTGCTTTATAAAATTGAGGTTAACCCACTGGTGTCACATAGATTACTTTAACAATGTCTTTACTACCTTTCTGGGGCTTGAATGTGGTAGTTGCGTAGCTGTCAATGGAGGGACAGAAAGCTCTCAGATTTCATTTCAAACACCTTCATTTGTGTTCTGAAGCCTTACAGGTTTGGAAGGACATGAGGGTGAGTAATTAATGACAGAATTTTCATTTTTATGTGAACTAACCCTTTAACATATATGGTGAAAAACTGTTTAACATAACATTATATGTAATTTTAGAGTAAAATACTGTCAAATTCATGTTTTGAAGTACTATAACTTATGGTGGTAAAAAAACTTTTTACGTTAGCATTCCCAAAAGGCCCCACGTGAAACATCACACATGATTATATTTTGTTTCAATTGTTTTGTTTTATCTTACTATGGATTAGTAATTATTAGCATTATTTTTGTTTCATGTGTTACACTGATGGTATTTGTGTGCACTGTCTAACCATGAGTATTGATCATGTTTTATGGACAGGCCACTTATGATAAACTTAGGATTAATCATCATGTGTCTTTTCTGTTTTACGACCTGTATTATTATGGTGGTTATAAGTATTTTAAGGTACAATGCAGATTTGGGTAGTTTAAGTAGATTATATAATGGTATATTAACAATGTAATATACGGTAATAAAAATATAGCATCACATAATACTTGTACCATTGTCATCATTTTTTACAGTGAACTGCCAGCCACAGTGCAATCACACCACAAACACATAGGAAAACAACAACATTCAGTTTTGAAGCTCTAAAATACCTCAACATTAACAATATAATATTAAAGGTCATCTCAGGACCATAATAAAATGTTAAAATCCTAAAGTCATTGAAAATAACAAAATTATATATAAGATTAATCAATGCACCAAATTTTGCACTAAACTGGTTATCATCAAAGGTATGAACCCAACAGCTAATGGGGGATTCCCCATTGCCCAAACACATTGTGTTATGGAAACACTACTCTCCATGCGGATAATGATACCTCAGAAGATTGACCTTCCCAGAACAATGCGGAAGAAGGCACAAAGAGAGGTCTTGTGGCTCACTCTTCTGTCGTTCTGTCTCAATCGGGCTGCAGAAGCCTTCATTGTTGTGGCCTGAATGGATCCTCTCATGGGAGAGAGGGCCGCCCATAGTGACTTCTGTCAGAACACAGATGACAGGGCAGATAGTCTGCGCAGACACTGCTGTAAAAGAGCCCTTTGTTGTTGCCGGCTCCGCTACAAAAAGGCAGAGGTGACGCTTCTGAAAAGCGTTGACCTGCCGCAAAGGCCGACAGAACGGATGAACGGCAAAGAATAGCTGCAGATTTTCACGTGCCAAGATTCCATTTTAGCAAAATCAAACATAAACAACTGCCAATGGAATGTTGCTGTAGCAATATATAATTCTAGAGAAAAGAAGGTGGAAGATGCCTCTGGGTGAAAACACAAACTGGTTTTGAGTTGCAGAAACAAAAGATGTATTCTTAAAAATGCCACTGAAACAGGAACTGTAGCTGCACCTGCCACACAACAGGCAAAAAAAACTGTCATGCACTGTTCAATTTTGAGATTTTGGGATATTTGCGTTTACGTCTGTAGATTTCAAATTACAGTACATTTAGAGCTGTGAATCTTTAGGTAGAACGCAAATTGATTCGATTAATGTTTTTCGATTCAATTTAAGAACAATTTTTGCAAATTTACAATAAGATTCTATGTTATTCAATTCTGCATTTTTTAAGTGCATTCACAGGATTATTTAAATGCTTCCCCAAATATGTCTTAAGCCGGGCTCAGACTACAGGAGTTTTAGGCTGATTTATCGCTGATTAAGCCCTCCTGACAATCTGAGATAAAATCTTGTCCAGTACCTTGCTCAGTTACTATGGCCCAGATTATCTGGTAATGTGAGGTATTTTCAGTTCACATATAAGGGTGTGTTCACACTTGGCAGGTTTGTTTCGATTAAAATTAACTGCTCTGTTAGTGCGGTTCATTTGAATAAGTATGAACGTTGCCATCCAAACCCTGGATCGCACCAATCAAGCGGACAGAGACCATTGAAAAAGTGGGTCTTGGTGGTGATGTCACCAGATGTGACCCTAAAAAGGACAGAATGCTGAAGTTTACCTGTTTTTACTCATCATAGGAGCTATGTTGCCCATTACAGTTCGGTACACTCTTAAAAATAAAGGTTCCAAAAGGGGGTTTTCGCAGTAATGCCATAGAAGAACAATTTTTGGTTACCCACAGAACCTTTCAGAGAACATTTCTTAAAATACCCATGTTTTTCTTAGTGTGAAGATCATTTTTAATAATCTAAAGAACCTTTTTCTAGAAAAGAACCTTTTGATGAGCCAAAAGGGTCCATGGATATTAAAGGTTCTTCATGGAACCATAGATCCAATAAAGAAGCTGTTGGATGTTCGGTAATTTCGGTCGCAAAATATGTTTTTTTTTTTTTTTCGTCATTAGGTTCAGTCTTAAAAATGACAGTGTAAATGCTAAGCATTTTTAAATCAGTCTGAGCTATAGAAATGTATCCACATACTAAGTAAAGCTTAAAGGGTTAGTTCACCCAAAAATGAAAATTCTGTCATTAATTACTCACCCTCATGCCGTTTTACACCCGTAAGACCTTCGTTGATCTTCGGAACACAAATTAAGATATTTTTGTTTAAATCTGATGGCTCCGTGAGGCCTACATAGGCATTTCCTCTCTCAAGATTCATAAAGGTACTAAAAACATATTTAAATCAGTTCATGTGAGTACAGTGGTTCAATATTAATATTATAAAGCGACGAGAATATCATGATTCGACACGCTGATTCATTACGCTCCGAATCTTCCTGAAGCAGTGTTTTGAAATCGGCCATCACTAAATAAGTCGTTATTTAGATTTTTTGGCGCACCAAAAATATTCTCGTTGCTTTATAATATTAATATTGAACCACTGCACTCACATGAATTGATTTAAATATGTTTTTACTTTTAGTACCTTTATGGATCTTGAGAGAGGAAATGTCATTACTCCCTATGTAGGCCTCACGGAGCCATCGGATTTAAACAAAAATATCTCAATTTGCGTTCCGAAGATTAACGAAGGTCTTACGGGTGTGGAACGGCATGAACGTGAGTAATAAATGACAGAATTTTCATTTTTGGGTGAACTAACCCTTTAATGTTATGAGATTTTATCTATTTCCATGACTTTATCAATGGTTTGAGCAGTTTGACTCCAGACTATAGTGCTATTGTGAGAGAGTTGTCATCTGATAATCTGATATCAGTGGCCGTCCTGAGGGGAGAACAAACACGGGCTGCTCAAAAATGGGTACGGACGGAGAGCGAGTAAAGAGTGCAGCGTGTATCTGTGAGGGAGCGAACGACGCCGCAGCGTCTCCATTAATTCGAGCATGTAACAATTTAATGCTTATATATTTTAAAGAAGTGAATTGCTATTGAATGGTGATTAATTTGATTCTTAGCATTTTAAATGGATTATTGACAAACAAATGATTCATGATTCAAAAATCCATGTTTCAAGATCAATGCATATGCATCATCAGGATTTAATAGATGCATCCAGAAAACGAGGGAATCGTTACACCACAGTACATATCTTTAAAGGCCATTTACTCAAAATGAGTTTTTTTCTTCTGCACTGGGCCAGAAATCTCCACTTTACATACACCAAACTTTTAAGTTTTATTTCTATCTATATTCTGAAGGGTTTTGCTTATGTCATTTGCCTGATTGCATACAACATTTTATTCCTAAATTTTCTTGTTTATGGGGTGACAAAAAGAGATCAAAAATCCTTTCTTTAAAAACCTTTGAGTCTAATATGTCCAAAAAAAAAATAAAAAAAATAAACATGAATTTTGAATCTGGCTTTCTCCAATGTTCAGATTTCTAATCTGGAAGTGTTTGCAAATTAGTGCATATTTAATAATATAATGAATCATTTGCAATTTTAAACATTTCGGAAAACTTGTAATACAAAAAAATGTTTGCAATTCTTAATGTAATCATTCAAATGGGGAAGTATGGTGATCTAGTAGTTCATTTTTACCCTATACACCTGGGATGTCTTGCCTCATATCCTGCAAAGAAAAACTATAGTTTCGATTGAATTTACTATTTAATTACAGTAATACCTACAGAACATTAAAAGGGCGAGGAATCCATGAATTTCAGTGGCGGCCGTGTGGTAGACATCTTAAATGACAAGACAAAGTCCACTCTCTGCGTTTGGGTTTTTATAGTCCATTATAAATTCATGTTTCATTTGATGTTTACACAGTTTCCAGGTTACAGGCTTATGGAAAATCAATAACCTCCCACTATCAACAAGCAACCAATATCCCCCAATATATGACTATGGAGAGTTTCGGGGTCATTTGATCCATTGTTATATAATGTTTGTTAATCTAGCTAAAGTGACAGTCTTGCAAGCATTAGAATCTGTTGAAAACTAAATCAGTAAATAGCCCCTTTCACACATATAGTCTTTACTGGTAAATTATCTGTAAATTACCGGTAAGAGATCATGTATGAACAGGATCTCTTCAAAAATACCGGTCAATTGGTTCTGGCAATTCACCAGTGAGGGAAGTTGTAACCAGTAAATTACCAGTAATGTGCACTGTGTGAACACAGAATGAAGATTACCGGTATGATCACGTACGAAGTTAGAATACGCTGAAGTAAGAAGTCTGCTTTGGGCCAATCAAAATTCTTATGGAGATGATGTGATTACTCTGTGCTGTTTACAGTAAGCTTTTAGCACAGTAAATATGCGCTAGATGATCGTCTTTGACCATTGCGCCACGTCTCGCAGCTTTTTTAACGTCACGCTCGAGACCCAGCCTTCTTTTCCATTCATCAGCGTTGCAGCTCTGCAGTTGAATACAATTAAGAGCAAAAACGCATTCTGTTTGATCATCCGTTATGCCTGTCAAAAAAATGTTGTCAAATTGAACAGATATTGAAACTAAAGTGCTTCTCCTCATGTGGGTGAATGAAGACAACGGCACAGCATTTAAAGATCATTTCTGATGACATCACAGAATTTACTGGTATTTTGCTGCTGATGTGTGTGTGACGTCTCTTACTGGTAAAAAAAACCCCAGAACACCGTCGCTTGTGAGAACAGCACATTTGTGTATTTTTGTATTAACATTTGTATATAAAGTCATTCTGGTAATTTTACAGTAATTTAGCGGGATTGCTGTGTGAAAGGGGCTAATGACAGTTTATTTACATAAGTTTGGGGGGGTAGAAAAATAAAATGAAATTGCATGAAAAATTATTTCTAAAAATGTAAAAAATATTTCTAACCAAGCAAAATATATAAAAATAAAGATAAATCTTTCTTTTGTGGTAAGAGCAAGTCTTTGGAAATGGTTGTAAATTGTTACTTCAGAAATTGTTTTACTCACTATTTCTTGACTTTTCCCTCAATAAACTCCTAATTTACTGCTTATTAATAGTTAGTAAGGTAGTTGTTAAGTTTAGGTATTGGGTAGGATTAAGAATGTAGAATATGGTCATAGAGAATAAGGCATTAATATGTGCTTAATAAGTACTAATAAAGAGCCAATATTCTAGTAATATGCATGCTAATAACCAAATAGTTAAAAGACCCTAAAATAAAGTGTTGCCATTATTTTTAATACCGTCAATTATTTTGGATGGGCAGTCTTGATGAAAGCATAATTCTGTGCCACTGCCAAGGATACAAAGTCAAATGAGTTGCAGTGCGGTGGGTGTGAGGAGATCTATCTAGTGTCTCAAAGAAGATGTGGGCATGAAAGTGCCATGTAAGGAAATTTGTGCCCATGCACTGACACCCAAGCCATGCAACTAATTCTGCAGCATCTCCCTCCTGCTGCCACTGGAGTATTAATAACATGCTTCGTCCATCTTTACTGCAAATGCTAAGATTCAGGGAAGGGAGCTGACAGATCCGTAACAGCCCTGTCAACAGGTTTCTCTCACACACTTCACTACAGACTTCCCCCCGCTGCGGGCTCTAAGCCCACCAGCATCGTGGGCCAATTATGACCTCATAATGGAACCAGCAGTTGGGTTATTGTCACCCCAGGAGTCATCAGTCATGTATGGGGATCACGAGGGTGGTGAGTGGGCCAAGGCGCTGCTCCGATGCTGATGACATCATGTTACCTCGTAACATATTGCCTCGCATCCAGGCCGTGTGAATACAGAGGTCAAAGGAGCCATGAGTTCATTCGCTCCCTGAGATCTAAATGCAGTTCCAGTATGTACTAGGCGGAAAATGACAGCTATGTGTTTTGACTGTAGACGGGCGTTAGAAAAGCAAGGAGGCTTCTGAAACATTTGTGTGACTCAGGGGTTGTCTTTCAAATGCTAACATCATGTTTAGGACAACAAATGACTATGACTTTTGGATAAGCAGAAAAAGTTGTTGTGGATTCACAACAAATCTTTGTATAAAAAAAGGTTTATTTAAATGATGAGCATTATATTTAATTTAATTTAGACTTATTCACTTATATACACAAACATACAGTGCATCACGTATGGTAAAATATGGTTAAAATATGGTTAAAATGGTCCATGTGACTACAGTGGTTCAACCTTAATGTTATGAAGGAACGAGAATACTTTTTGTGCACAAAAACAAACAAAAATAACAACTACGCCAGAACACCGGCTCATTATTGGTTGGCTCCTGCGTAAACAGTGTACGTATGCGTCGTGGTGCTCGTGTAAAGTGTCGGCAAATACTGAGCCGGTGATCTGATGTAAACCCGGAAGTGCTGCACTGTGTTTACTACGTGAACAGCATAGGAGACTGACATGGAAGAGAAGAAATAGTTGAATAAAGTAATTTTTGTTCGTTTTTTGTGCACAAAAAGTCTTCTCGTCGCTTCATAATATTAAAGTTGAAACACTGCAGTCACATGGGCTATTTTAACGATGTATTTAATACCTTTCTGGGCCTTGAAAGTGGTAATTAAATTGCAGTCTATCGGAGGCCACAAAGCTTACAGATTTTATCAAAAATATCTTAATTTGTGCTCCGAAGATGAACAAAGGTCTTACGGGTGTGGAAAGACATGAGGGTGAGTACTTAATGACAGAAATTTCATTTTTGGGTGAACTAACCCTATAAATCATTGTTTAGATAAATAAAAGCTAAATAAAATCAGTTCTTCATATGAACTAGGGCTGGACAGTATGACCTAAAATCAAAATCTCGTTTAAATTTAACATTTTAATTAATTAATGAACGATTATTATCTTACGTTTTTTGCTTTTTTTTTTGCCCTGTAAATATGCTTGACTATTAATGGTGGGATATTTGTTCCTAATGAAAGAGTGCTCTGACAAAACAGCTCACTTTCAGCAGTTATTTTATCTATGGTTTGTAACATTTCTTACAGATTTCTGCTCGTTGTAAATCAGATACAGATAAATTAACACAGTACCAGTACATTTATTTTAATGCATTGAGAGAGCGATTGCATGAGTGAATTAGTCATACCGTCTCTCTATTAATTGTGAAACTGTGGGTTGTAAGTAGTTACGCTGTCTGTGTGTGTTGACTCTGCGTTTGAGTTCGCCTCAGTGTTGCTTCCATGCCACTGACTAGACAGGGTCGAGTCACGTGACTATACACGCAGTAGTATGTTTTTAAAGGGGAAAGTATTAACAGGATTAAAAAAACTATTCCAAAAAATGAAAATACTTGTATTTATAGATAAATACTGAAGTTTGTTTTGTGAATTAAACCCTGGTCACTATGGAATATGTGATGGTCACAGTGAAATTAAGCTGTAGTCAGTTTTGACGAGATACTTGCATCACATGCTGCTCTCTCACTCGCTCTCTGCCTGTTGAGGGAAGCCCTGGGCATCGTTCCAGATGTCACCAGCCCTGCATTTATTCACAATGATGTCACGGCCGAGCCTGGAATTACACCCAAACTGCCCAATGCACCGAAGCCAAAGACAGACAGGCCCAGACACGATGTAGAACACACACTCTGGGCCAGAACACACACAGAGCTCAGAAATACTGTATATGAGTGAACGCCCATGATCTCACAGCTCTCATTTACACTTCAGGTACACTTCCTTGCATCTCATTTGCCTTTTCAATGCAGTTTTCCTGCAAAATAGCGTTAAGTGAAGTAACGGATACGCATATGCAAAGTTGGGATGGGGATGAGTAATCAATTAGAGAGTAAATACGTTAGTCAAACTATGCAAATTGATTTACCTTGGCATCCTCCTTAACAAGGAAATACCTTTCCCACATCACTTTGACGTCAAATATGTGCAGTCCCACTCAAAACACAAATTTCACCAATTATTGCTTGATTAAAGGGTATTTCTGTCATTAATTACTCACCCTCACGTCATCATACACTCGTAAGACCTTCGTTCATCTTCGGAACACAAATTAAGATATTTTTGATGAAATCCAAGGGTTTCTGAACCACACATAGGCAGCAACATCATTGCACCTTTTGAGGTCTAGAGAATACTTTTTGTGCGCAAAAACAAAACAAAAATAACGACTTTTTTCAACAATCTGAACTGCTGTCATATGCTGCTGATGTAGTGAACGCAGTGTTTCTGTGTTTGCATCCAAACGCCGGCTCAGAATTGGCCGACGCTATTCACGTGAGCACCACGACACATGCGTGTTATGCTGATGCAGGAGCTGGGCAATAATGAGGTCGGTGTTCTGACGTAGGACCTGGAAGCGCTGCACTGTGTTTACTAGGTCAACTGCATAGGAAACTGACATAGAAGAGAAGAGATTATTGAATAAATTCATTATTTTTGTTTTGTTTTTGCGCACAAAAAGTATTTCTTTATATAACTTTCTGATATCTTAATTTGTGTTCTGAAGATGAACGAAGGTCTGGAACGACATGAGGGTGAGTGAGTAATTAATGACAGAAATTTCATTTTTGGGTGAACTAATCCTTTAATATCATATGAAACGATATATATGACATAAACCCTGAGATATGAGACATGTACATTGTATGGCAAGCATTATGCATAAAGCAATAAGTCGCAATTAACGGTAGAGAAGTTCTTTATCAAATGCAGCACTTATTCTGACAATACACAAATTCAGATGCCGCTAAAGTTTATACACTGTCGTTCAAACGTTTGGGGTCAGTTTTTGAAAGAAGCATCTTATGCTCACCAAGACTGCACTGTGATGCAAAGTTGAATTTTCAGCATCATTACTCCAGTTTTTAGTGTCACATGATCCTTCAGAAATCATTCTAATATGCTGATTTCCTGCTCAAGAAACATTTATCATTATTATCAATGTTGAAAACATTGTGCTGTATTATTTTTGTGGAAAACGTGATACATTTTTTTATAGGATTCTTTGATAAATAGAAATTTTAAAAGAACAGCATTTACTTGAAAAACTTGTAACAATGTAAATGTCTTTACTGTCACTTTTGATCAATCAAATGCAGTCTACATTTTATTTGGGTTTTTAATGTGAAATCCAGGTAGTGCATTTTTTTTTACTTGTTATTAAATCTCAATGTTTTTAATTTAAAACATTATTTACTACAAAACGTAAACCTACAAAATTAAGTACGCCCATGTCTATTACACAGGACCCACGGTTCAAATTATCAAGATGAAAGAAAGGATGAAAGAATGAAAGAAAGAAATCCGCTTTCTTGTATGTTAAAAGATGCTAGACAATGTTTATAGCCAAAGGGTAAATACTTGAATAAGGTCATGACTTGATAAAAAATGTGATGATCTATATTGTCAACATGGACTCAGAGCTGGAAAGAGATGAAGAAATGACTCTGCATGATTCATCAGACCCAGACAGATGAAAGGTAAACTAGACTACTGTACCTGAACTACAAAATGTCTTACATGTGTCTGTGTTTTACTGCATCACAGGTTCATTTCCTCTTTTTATACACTCATATCTAGATGCAATTAATCTGCACTGATATCTCACATTCTGCTTAAATATGTCCCACGCTGATGATTTACCACAATCATTAGTGACAATTACATCACAGTTGACATAAAGGGGGATAATACTGAAAGATGAGAAATTTACAGTAATTCACACGTTCATGGAATGATTTAAATTGTTTATTCAGTCTGATAAGACATTTGAATCATCCCTAAAGCTCTCTAAACCAACACTGTACTTTGTGAGATAAAGTTAACAGTATTTTTAGAACATGACTACAAATTCCCATCATAAGGAAATAAACACTTCCTCCCATTCTTCTCATGAACTTTTCCAAACTTGTCAAGTTTTAAAATACCTTTTTCCCTCACGCAAAATGCATAGAAGGATGTCTCATGGTATGACACCTCGATGACATGCTGTGCTGGTTTAACACTTTTCACCTGACGGGGGTCACATCTTGAGTTAGAAAAGGAAAATGCAAAAATGATAAAGGGAAGTTTTGAGCATAAGCCTGCTGCATTCCCCTCATGTCATGCAGTTTAAAAATAACTGCATTGATCTGAAATCTGTTTGAAACAGGAGGCTGCTGTGTCAGAAAGCAGGACCTCCCACGAGGCTACAGGTGGCCACATTCGCTTCTGAGGTTCAGGTAAACACCTAAACAGCTGCCTTTTCACTCTGTCATGAACGATGACGTCAGTGAAATGCATGTGAACTTTGTTTGAACACATTTGTTGTGACTGATGTGGCCACTACTCACAGGTTCAGAATCTGTTTCATGAGGCGTATAACTTTATGCTAGTGTTTTCACACCCATGGTCTGAAATGTGGTCAATCTAGGGGTGTGCGATGTTGACAAAAAATGCTATCTCGATATTTTCTGGGATTTTCTCGATAACGATAATTAGATGATACTTTGCTGAATGTGTTTATTGTGTTGGTACCTTGGCAGGTTTTGGGCTGCCGTGGCCAGCTGACTTGTAAAGTTTTTGATATTCTTCATATTTTGTGCGGTGGTTAGTTCACTGCAGTGACGGAAATGATCTTTTCCAATAAGTTTAAATTGATTTTTTTACCTTTTCATGGGCATTTTTACCTTTTATAAAGCCATTTTTAACCTAATTAAATGTATGCCTCATCGTGTCAAATTCTTACATTTAATCAATAAATTCAATTAGAACAATAAAAAAAAAAAACAATACGGCTGTTACCAATCAAATGAAATCAGTATTAACAAAATTAATCTTTGCAATGCAGAGGAAACACAGAAGCTGCATCTGAAGTGGCATTTATATGCATTTACACACTGTTTAATGCAGTCCAGAGCTGAAAAATACATTTAAACTGCAGTTACAAATGCATAAATAATGTTTTGATGTTATAAACATAAAACGTTGAATACCGATTGGCAGCAAGTCACTGTTAGTGAGTGAGTCATTGAGTTTCAACCGATTCATTCACATGGCTGATTCACTCAGGAACAAAGCATGATTTGACTGTCTTAAAGAGTGAGTCATTGAATCATTCATTCAAATGATTCGTTCATTCACCGCAGTGTGCTGCTCAGACATGCACATTTGTTGAGTCCTGTGGCTTTGTTTGGAACTATTTGTTGGCAAAACAGAGCGTTTGTTTATTGAACCGTTGTATCAAATCAATATCGCCTTTGTAATCATGCTGATATTTGGAGAAAAACGGCACTCTTCATGTGATATTGATTAACTATGTTAAATGAAATAAATATAAAAGACATACAGATGTACTTTTACCCCCTTACCTTAAATATTGGGTGCATTATAAATGATTTTTAATGGACTATATCACGCAGTGAAAGTGTGCACTCTAAATGCGTCAGCGTACTAGTCTAACCTACTAGACTACATTACGTAGTGTATGCGTGCAACTCTGATCGCACATCATTAACACAACAATCACGATATTATCACAGTAGAAAAAAAAATGTATTGTGTGACTTTTAATTATAAACAAGCCCGAAATACACCGGGACTCTTATTTTGAAATGTCTGTACTATTGTGGGCAGATCCTTCAGATGAGAGAGATAAAATATGCATTCTTACAACCGTCTAAAACATTTTATATAAAGGCCATGAATTAGATTCATCAGCAATCGCTTGGCATAAATGTGCGCTATTCATTGATTGAGAATCACTTTGAAGCAGTCTGAAGCACTGTTGCGCAAGCCTGTAGAACGCACAACAGCGCCGTCTTGTGACTTTGCAACTTGCAGCGCTCTTTGTGACATATCCACCTGCGTCTCTGCAGCGCACGTGGGAATGTCAGGGGGAGTAAACAGCTCTCGCGCACAAAAAAACGAACAGGTACGAAACGCGTTGGGCGAGGGGAGATTTTCCACTAGTTAATCGATCACGGATGGTTTCATTATCTTGGATGGATAAAAAAAAAAAGTATAAGAGGATAAAAATAATAAAAGCAAAAATGTGTCTCCAAATATACCTGGGCAGCCCGCCCAAGTAAAGTCTATGTGTGGGAAGCACTGGGTTGTCTGAACAGTGAGCAGGTTGGCGTTAAACCATGTAAGTGAGAAAAGAGTGCTATAATTTTCATAATACCATGGTCTGTCTTAAAACTCGATTCTGATTGGCTGGAAGGTGTGCAATAAAACCGTTTGATGCACAGGTAGTTCCAGTCATTTTAATCACCTTTCTAAATTAATGCGCTGCTTTCACTGAAGCACACACACATCACACGCACATCGAAGACAGAAATCATTCAGGAGTACAGAGACTTATCAATGCGTGACTTTTACTGATAAAATAGCTTCGCTACTGAATCGCTACATTATATTTCTTAGCAACGAGGGGGTAACATCACTGTTTTTGAAGTATTTGAAATCCGCAGCTTCGCTATTAGTAGAGAGACGCTGCACAAACATATATAATTCACACACACACCTCTCTCTCTCGATCGATAATTAATTCAAATAAATGATATAATTCATTCAAATAAATGTAATCTTACCACACTGCTTTATCTCTTTGTCTGATTTCAAAGTGGGCAGATATGCTAGATCAGGGGTGTCCAACCCTGCTCCTGGAGAGCTACCGTCCTGTAGACTTCAGTTTCTATCCTGCTCCAACACACCTGTCTGTAATTATCAAGCAATCCTGAACACCTTGATTAGCTGGTTCAGGTGTGTTTGATTGGGGTTGGAGCTTAAATCTGCAGGATGGTAGCTCTCCAGGAGCAGGGCTGGACACCCCTGTGCTAAATCTAACGAGCCATAACTGAAGAAAATAACTGATTTTAACCACTTCGCGTCGGGTGGTTCTTTGCCTCCACGTCATGCATTTAAATTGTTTAATGCACAGCCAGTCAATGATTACCCCTTACGTATAATATGTATTTTGATAAAAAAAAATCATTTAGTGTCAAACTTATACCACTGTTCAAAACTTTGTGGTCAGTAACAGTCTTTCATGCTCACCAAGGTTGCATTTATTTGATCAAAAATACAGTAAAACAGCAATATTTTAAAATATTTTAACAAATTAAAATAACTATTTAAATACATTTTAAAAAAGGGATTTATCTTCTGTAACATTACAAATGACTTTACTGTTACTTAGGATCAAATGAATACACCTTTGCTGAATAAAAGTGTTAATTAAATATAAAAATATACAACTTTTAAACTGTAGTTTGCCCAAGAAATTTTATTTTAGAAAAAGTATCTGTGATATAAATGTTAGTTAGAATCATAAGAAAAAGATATAGTAATAAGTATATTTCATAAACAATAAAATAATACAGCTTTTTTCAAAGAACAGTTCACTTTTAAATTTGCTTAGAGTATTAATTATAAAAATAATTAACTCAATTTTTTTTTTTTTTTTTAAATGCAATAGAAAACTGGGAATAAAGAAATCTGACTGATGATAAATAGTTTTAGTTATGGACCCTGCCTATATCATAATGTCTACGCTCCATCAAGACATAATTAGAAAGTGCTCAGAGAAAAAACAAAACAACAACAACTGAATTTCAAAGGAACTTCGAACCTAAGAGCTGCTAATTTAAGTAGGAAGCTGGTGATCTCAGAAAACCTGTGACAAAATACACAAATCAACACCCCACAAAAGGAAAAAATGATGATTTGACACTGAATCAAATGCATCAGTCATTTTCATAGAGGCCCACACGTAGATGATGACGATGGCATTTGTCGTCACAATTTCCTTACAATGAGGTCTTGGTAAGTCAAATCAAGAATGAACACAACAGCTCCTTCACAGAATATTTCAGACCACCTACAAAGTTCCAGTGCAAATTTCTCACTGACTATAATAACAGTCAATGGATTATGAATTACACAAAACAAAAAAGTATTTTACAAAAATACTTACATGTTGGGTTGGCAGTACATTGTTCACAAATAAAGACTTCATGCCAAATAAAGCAAATAGGAAAAAGGGAGGCAGAAGGATGACTTCTCTAATAATGTGATGTGTAGCATGTGAATGTTTGTGAGAAGATAAGTATATCATAAAGGCCATGTAGCTCATGTGGTTTTTACAATAGTGATGGGAACACTGTGATGTATGCCCATCATTTTAACCACACATACTCAGCTAAAAACAAACCTGGGGGCTTTTCCACCCACAAACAACAAGTGTGAAATTGCAAAACTGTGGGAGAAGCATGTTCAGGGGAAAAATAACCACACAAGCAAGCATGCTACAGTACTGACTGCTGTGTAAACAAGTGGTGAAAATCAAGTTTTTAATGTTACTCATATGTCTATCTGGTGTTTTTAACATGTTTTAAGACAAACCATGTGCAAATTCATAAGTCAACACCATTGCTGAGTATTTTCTCTTTAAAACTGCAGTAAACCAAAGACAGTCTCAAACCAGTGCTTTGAAATCACTGGTGTTTCTGACGTCACAAACTACCTAGTAACCAATCACGTCGACGTGCCGGCGGGCTTTAGCATATTATTAACTGACCACGCAAGAGAGCCTCAAAAGAAGGTTATTCCGGTATATCTTTCTGTTGATATGAAAAACCGGGTAGATTTAGCTATATGGCGGATGTATGATGCACATGATGTTATGATGAACTATATGCCTTTCTCCACTGACGTTCTGAGTTGTTCAAAGCGTTTCTTAGGATACTGATTGGTAGAAGTCAGCTGTGTGACTCTGAGATGAAGAACGAGAACATGATTTGTGTAACATTAGCTGTTTGACAACATAGTCAAGCAAAAGGCTAATCATATTAATCACCGTTATGTGTCCGGCATTGTAAAAAGTGGTACCATTGTGCAGCGTTTACCTCAGTAAGTTGACCGAGTGGATCTCGTCTGAGCTCGTGAGAGTGAGTGGAGGCGGGGCTAATTATCATATTCATAGATCCGTGTGTATTAAATGAGGCAAGGGTGTAGTGTTACAATCAAGCTATTTTAAAGCATTAAGAATTTTTTTCACAGGAAAAAACATTTAAATATGTCATTTTGGTGATCAAAGATGGGTTTCAAGAGATAAAATTATTGACTACAGAGTCCCCCTGCAAACACACACAAAAAAAAAAAGAAAACACACAAAAAAAAAAAAAAATTATAGAAGTTACCTCTGCATAAAAACACTATCTTATACATTTATTAGCATTAATTTATTTCAACATTTTATTCCTTCTTTAAATACATAGACATTTTATGCACTAACTCTAAACTTTCTTTCTTCTAATGGTTTTAATCATAATAGAACCTTGTAAAAAAGAATAATTCCACAAACTGCTTTCTTGTAATTTCCTAGTGTGGTTGGTATAACCACACTACAAATACAAGATACTAGGCCTGTTTACACCTGGTATTAACATCAGCCGTGGGTGACTTGATCACATGTGGTCAACCTAATGGCATTTAACACTTACACCACCACATACACTTCAAAAGAATCTCCTGTGACAGCTTGTGATCGTATTTCATCAAGGGAAGGGTCTTTCATTTTATGAGTGCATACATTACTAACTGTCACTGTATTAATCCATGTACACTACTCTTCAAAAGTTTGGGTTTGGTAAGATTTTTAATGTTTTTGAAAGAAGTCTCTTATGTTCATCAAGGCTGCATTTATTTGATCAAATATATAAAACAGTAATATTGTGAAATAATAATATAGTTTAAACCATTACTCCAGTTTTCAGTGTCACATGATCTTTCAGAAATCATTCTAATACACTGATTTACTGCTCAGGAAACATTTCTTATTATCAATGTGGAAAACAGTTAAAGTTCACCCAAAAATGAAAATTATGTCATTACTCACCCTCATGTCATTCTAAGACCTTCATTCATCTTCGGAACACAAATTAAGATATTTTTGATGAAATCCAAGAGCTCTCTGACTCGTCCATAGACAGCAATTTAACCACCACTGTCAAGGTCCAGAAACGTACTAAAGACATTGTTAAAATAGTCCACGTGACTGCCAATGTCTTTAGTACCTTTCTGGACCTTGACAGTGGTGGTTAAATTGCTGTCTATGGAGGAGTCAAAGAGCTCTCAAATTTCATCAAAAATATCTAGCCCAGAACACACCAAGCCGACGCCGACGAACTAGTGGCAACAAAAGCAGACTGCGGGATTGGCTCACGTCAGCAGCGTCTGGGTCCAAAGTTGCCCTGACACACCAAACCGACGCTCGACACCCGACAGCCAAGTAGCATGTCCGTTCTGCGCATGTGTAAGAAGAAATGCTTTTCCGTACCAGCAGGTGGCAGTAGCTGAACAGCCAATCAGAATGATCAGATGGCCCGACGGACCGACGAGCTCCGACGCCGATTCAACATGTCGAATTGGCCGAAAAAAAATCCGACCAGGACTAACTTCACCCGACGGTGCGGAACACACTGAGAAAACTTTGTCGGCCGACAAACAAAAACTGCCCGACGGCCGACCGTCGGCTTGGTGTGTTCCGGGCTTTAATTTGAGTTCCGAAGATGAACGAAGGTCTTACGGGTTTGGAATGACATGAGGGTGAGGAATTAATGACAGAAATTTCATTTTGGGGTGAACTAACCATTAATATTTTTGCGGAAAACATGTTTTAAATAAAAATATTTGAATGTTATGAATGTCTTTTCTGTCACTTTTAATAAATTCATGCTGCCTTCGCATGCTATCGGAAATTTCTGACTTCCCAATTCTGAAATCGTGATTACGAGCATGTCGCATTCACATGCTTTGTTGTCGGAAAGAACAGGAATCATGGAGGACACCAGGTTTATTCTTGCCTATTTATTGGGAAAATCTTATTAAAGCCAAAAAGATATTTAGCCTCCCATTCATTGACAACCATATAAACATTCACTGCGCTATATAGATATTTAGGAATTAAGAATTTAGGAATAAGATATAGGTATTTTCTGTGTATAAAACATAATACGCTTCAAATGATCATTCATACATCTAATATGCACTACTTTAATGACAAGACAAGGCGATATAGCTGTTGTGAAAAAAAACGAATAAAGAATACCAGTTACAGCAGCAATCGTTCTCCCCTCCGTCATCTTTAAAGTTTATGGCAGACCCAACTCGGGAACTTCCCAGTGGTAAATACAACTTGAGAGGACATTCATGTCCAATTTGTATCTACGAAACTCGCATTTACCATAATTCTGATAGCACATGAAGGCAGCATTAAGGCATGCTTGCAAAATAGAAGTATCAATTTTCAGATATGATCTATATTTAGTTTCTTAACTTTTCCCCAAAGAGAATTAGCAGTGTCACTGCATTTGGCAGAGTCAAGTTGTTTTGTTTAAACTCTATATCTATGGAATTCTACCAATTTTTTCAAGACACTACATAAACAGCAAATTTTAAAACCTATGTTGTTTTATCAATGCTTGATTGACAGATGAATAGGCAATTAGATATAATATCATTTAAACTACAAATACATTGTGTCACATGCCACACCTCTAAAATGTGGCTTCAGTGACTATTCCAAAATGCATCAGACCTTATTTACACCTGCATTTATTTAACATTGGCCACTTGTGAGAGATGGATGTTAATACCAGGTGTAAGTAACACAGTTTTGAGGTTCTTGACAGCGTGTAACAGAGAGATGCTAAAGCTCCTAACTTACCTCAAGCTCCTTAATCTTCTCATCTGCGGTCTTCTGCTTATCCAAAAGCTGATTGGTGATCTCACCTTTTGACTGTAAAATGAACCTGGAAAATTGAGAATGAGGTCAACATAATGAACATAGTAGGAAAAAAAGGTCTCATTCAGGCCCACATTTTACACCAACAGAAATGCACATACATGCGTCCTGCTCCCTCGAACATGCGAGTGGTGTCAGGGAGTGACGTGATCTCTGCATGCGTGAGGTTGGCGTGTTTCTTCATGCGGCTCAGCTGTTCGATCTGCAGGTCTGCCAGCTTCACCTTCTGCTGGGTGTCAATCATTTTAGCCTGCAACTCTGCAAAGGCCTGTGGCATACAGATGTGAGGATTGCAGTTTGAGTTGAATGAGATCTGCTGCAATATAATAACTTTTATCATGCCCACAAGCACATGTTAAAGCATTGTTTATTGGATGTGAATGAGTTATTACAGAGGTACCTGAGAGTGGGTTTATTCAATATACTACATACTCAAATATGAATGAAAGTGCAGAAATGTCAGAAACCTAAAATTTAGACTATACTTTTGAAAAAGATTTACAGTGGTAACCTAACCATAGACTTAACCATATAACGTAGTTACAAACAACTAGCAACAGTCAAAGTACCAAAAATTAAAGATAATAACAGACATATTTTGAAAGCTTTTTACACCATTTTATGTATGTATATATATTAATTTATAAAGGGTTTACAGTAGTTAGTAAACGTGTAAAAAAATATTGACGTTATACCAAAAATAAATAAAAAATTAAAAGGTTTCTAGTGCACCGAGGTTACATATTGCCATTTCACATTGCTTTTATAGTTCACATTGCTTTTATAGTTCTTTTATTCTGATCTACCTTGGTTTAAAAAACAAATTTATTCGTTATTTTATCATGACGAAGCAATAATCCCGTTTAGTTTCTGTGAATAAATCTGTAAACCGACGTTTACCTTCTTCAACTCGAGGTCTACGGGAGCCGCCATGATGCTGAGAGAAGAATGGGTCACTGCGCATGCGTGAAACAAAGAGCTAGTTGCAAAACCTAGTGAGCGACCTAGATAGACAGCATTTTCGATTTCGAAATAGCAGCTGAATCCCAAAAATGCTCTCTAGATAGATAGCACGGTAGGATTTTAGACACCACCTCAATCTCAAAATAGTGCAGCCTAGGAATGACAGTGCACGAGTTATTAAATAGACTTTTATATTTAATGTTAATGTGTAATGCTGATACAAAGGGATAAGTCACAAATGTTTCAAAAGCCAAAAGGTGACTCCCATTTATGCTGCCTTTTCTATTTTTACAGCCCATTTTGCATTACATCTAGAATGTTTCACCTCAGTGCAACATTGCTTGAGGAAATATTTGTAATTATTATCAACATGTTGTTTTGTCTTGTAAAGTCATGAATGTTCTGCACTATGGCTCCTGAAGATACTTTGTTTCTTCTGCTGTGCAAGAGACAAACGACAGTGAACCAATTTGGGACTTGAGCATACTAAACAAGATGAGTATATCAGCTGTATACATAACATTTTTATATCTTTACTCACCCCAGTGACACCTCAGTAGTATAACCTTACAACATACTTGTACATAACCAACATATCCCTACTCAGAGTACTACAATTTAAAAAAAGGGAAAACATTTACATAAGTTGACAAATATGCTGCCAGACCTGCATCTTTCCAATATAAACACTAAAAACATGATCACAGACACGCTGAAATTCACAATGTGACAATAATTGTTTATTAAAGTCAAACAACAGTAATGTAATTGGTTGAAATTGCTTGAAATTAGTAAATGAAATTGGGTTATTTTGTTATTTTTTACACACACTACTTCAAAAATGCTTTGATAAACATATTCAGTTTTATTTCACTTAATTTAAGCTACACTTTCTCAGTAATACATTTAAAAGACCTACAAAGCCCTGTCTCTGACAATCCTCCACATTTTTAGAGCTCCGTAAATCTGTTTATTTCACAGTTTAGCTATAATATTATTGAAACCATATAGCAGAGTCTTCCATATGTGATTGTACAGTCTGCGATGCAACTTCAGTCCTATTAGAACATTATTTGATTGTATCTATCAATAATAAATATCTATACAATAAAAAACATTTACAAACTTACAGTGTATTCAGTACACAAAATTGTTACATATCAAAATAAATAATACATTACAAATAAATAATTACAAGTGCTTTGTGGTGTTTCTGACAGTACTATAGAATCAGACTGATGGGATAAACCAGAAACACCTATTTTAAAATAAATAAATAAGCAATGAGCAAAAAAGCAACTTAATCGAAATACATTCATCCAGTTCAGTCCTCTCAGTATGTTCTCCAGGTGGAGAATTCAATGAGAAAGTCATTGTACTGTACATGGAAGCAGTGTTCAAAACATCCTTCATGCCAGTGCAGACAGACACTATAATCGCAGGACATCAGGGGCATGGATCAATTTTTAAAGGAGAGCAAGGTTTTGTTTTTTTTTTTTGTTTTTTTTTTTAAAGTAATGATTACCACTGGGAATAATGTAAAAAATATGCCCCTGATCCTCAGCCATAATGCTATCCATCCATGGGTCACATGTCGTTTAGACTTTCATCGTCCTGTAAAACATTAATAAATATTATTTAAAAATTATATATATATATATATATATATATATATATATATAAAATATTAAAAATAGACAACTATTTACCTTTCTTTCCTTATCACTACTGTATTGACATTGCCTCAAGTTTGACCTTTTCTTCACTTTCTACATCAGCGTCATCTTTTTTGTGGTACCTGTAAGGAAAAACATGCTGAATATCTGAGGAACTTTGTAAAACATTAACAGTTTAATGATTAAGAATAATATAATGCTGATTCATGGTAACATACCTTAGTGCCAGCAAAATAGCGATGATTGCGAGACACATGAGGGACAGAACCACAGCTATGACAGCTAGAGCTGTGGTCCGGCTGTAACGCTGTTCCCCTTTAGCTGATGGTAGGGTGAATAAATGACATCTCTCCCCTGAGTAACCTGTTTGACAACTGTAAGAAAGATCATTCAAAAGTTCAAGATCAGTGCAACGTCACACAAGAGAATCATATCAGGAGAGAACAGCAATAATTCCGTTATCTATTATCATCCTACTCTTTTTTGTTGAAACTGTATATTGTACCATTGCTGATATTGTTGGCATCTTATGATTAACTGCTTGTCTTTACATTTTTCCTAATTTTTAAGGCGCTTTGGATAGAAGTGTCTGCTAAATGAATAAATGCAAATATCAAGCCTTTGCTAAACAACTATCAGGAGGAACAAAACATGTAATTTGTAGAACAAAAGGTGGAGAAAAGAACAAATGCACTGCATGAAACTCACACACAAGAATGAGTGTGCAACTCCTTTAGATACTGACACACTCCATGAATGCAGAAATCTTTGTATTCCCCCAGGCAGGGGTTCTTCTTTCTCCCCTTGCCTTTTCCTTTGCCCCTCCTTTTTCCTTTTTTTGTCGCCTTCTCAGTAGTGGGCATCACCGACGGATGTTTGGGTTTGGTTGAAAATGCCACTGTTGAGCAAGAAAGAGCAGTGATGTCAGTCTGTGATGATCTAATATTGTACAACAGCCTAACACACTCAGTGAATGAATACACACTTGCATTTCCTGTGGAAGTATACAACACTTAGTTTTATTTCTTATAATAAAATAATAATCAATTGTGAAACCGGTTGAAGTGGCCATCCTAGTGTCATTCCAAAATCTATCTTTCTATTTATTTGTTTGTTTGTTTTTGTTGAGTACTTATGTAAAATGGTGTTCATTGGAATTCATAAGATATTGGTATCGGCACTGGGCATTAAAAACATATTCGTTGACCATTTAAAAAATGTGTATTCGGTGAAAAGAAGCAACTCTACCTCTTGGTACGTTAAGGTCATAATCCCCAGAGAGATAATCATCTTCTTCATCATAATCATCTTCTTCATCATATTCATACACATTCGTCCCATTGTGCACCTGGTGCCCTGTTGTGTTTGTTTTCTCTGGGGTGTGAAAGAGGTTGTCCACTGTTGTTCTGGGTTTACCACTCTCATACCTGTCCACTGAGGCGCCACTGCACACCTTGAGTAACACTGGAACAGAACAAGACACTTTGTAAATATATAAAACACATATTTTGTGTATCTTAGATACAGTAAATATGTAGAAGATAAAAACAATGGCAACGTTTAAAGCTGGTGGTGATTATAGATACGTGTATAATGTAAAATGTTGATAAACAATGGAATAAATAGGGAATACAATCAGTCATGTGTCAAAAGTGGTTAGAAGAATAACATTGAAGCAAAAAAAAATATTTTAAAAGTAAAAAAATGTACTCGTACTCATATAAGATCTCTATGTAACCAAGTGCCACATATTGGGCAGGTTGGGCAAGTTATAACAGCACATTTTAATGAAAAGCCATTGTTTTAAACACTCACCGAGACAATGGGAAAGAAAGATCACAATCCATAACGAATTCATATTCCTTTTAGTACAATCCCAGATTTTGGAAGATCAGAAGTTTGTCTCACTGTACCACCGTGCCTCCAGCCCCGTCGGCGATCTGCACGCAAATGCGCGTGCTGGGGACTGTGTCAAAAGTCTCGTGCTGTGAGCTGAGAACAAGTGTGCGCGCCGGTGCAGTTATATAGACCGTCAGACCGACACACATTTCCATTTTATGAATCACTGGCCACACCTAATCAATCACCGGCACAAGAAGCCAAAGCTAATATCGAGATAGATTGATTCATAATTTGATTCGTCAATAATTTGAGGGGCTAGTAGTGTCGCTGGTGTTTTATTGTCTTGTTAATAATAAATATATATATATATTTTTATGGTAACTAGTTGCTAGGTTGAAGATGGTTGACCTACTACCATGTTCCAAAAACCATATTAAACTTAAACTATGATGACCAACTCGTAGGTGGTTTGGTCATTGTCCACAAGTTTGGACCTGCTATACGTGCTTAAACTGAATTTTTCCAGCTGGGAACTAATGTAATATTTGTAAAAGATTTGGTCAAGATGCTTCACAATGTTATAAGTATAGTTTTCTAACATTTGTACGCCAATGATTTTTTTAAGGGAAAACTGAGGTTAAAACAAAAGTGTAAAGGCCAAGTTAAAACGACCAAAATAATTGATTACATTTAAATACATGGATTTGCATATATTATTTAAGAATACAGAATGTGTGCATGCTTACGTTTAAATTATTTTAATCATTATCCGCAGTGGGATCGCTGGCACCACCTTGTGTTCAAAATGCAGACATAAACCTTTTTATAGTCATGAGCTGCCTAAACAAAGCCTATATTTCCCAAAATCTGCTAATTTGGTTAGTCTTTAAAATTCTTTGTTTTGACCTCTTTTCATAAGACAAATTAATGTGCATAAAGCAGAGACAATACATATGTGAATGTTTATTAACCATACATATGAGAAGTCAAAGACAGACCAATAGAGGGAACTGCAACATCTACAATAATGAAAATTAAAATATGTGTTTTGTGAAATAGCCAGACAAGAAAAGAAAAACATTTTCCAGTTTATATTTAAAAATCAGTTTCATCAAAGTTCTTTCAGCATTATAAAAAGTGGAGTTGCAGGACCTCATGCCATGCAAGGCTTGTGTTCTACAGTCTCTGAAGTGAACCATATGTCTGGAGGATATTTACAAGCATTACTAGTGGGGCTCGTGGACAATCGCCAAGACTTGAGATCAATGGCTGAACCTTCAACTCAGGAATTGCAGGAAATATAATACTGATTCCAATGTTGAGGTTCAGAGTACAGGTGGACAAGGAGTGAATCTGATTCTTCCCATATTCATCACCACAAAGAACAAAAAAAAAAAAAAACAGATGGCCTCAGCAGAATCGAGACGACCCAAAACTCAAATATACTTCTTCAGGTGCATCTACATGCCCCAGCCTCCTCCCATGCCATTCATGCCAACTGAGCCACGGCTGCTGCCATAATAACTGTTGTTCATTCCACCCTGGCTATCTGTTGAGGTACAGGAATACATATGTGAGAATCAGAAAAGTGTGCAAAATTAGAAAATTTACATTAAACAGTGGTACAAAGTTAAAACGCACTGTAGTCATTGTAGCCTCCCATGCTGGACTGGTTGCTGTACCCTCCAGTGTAGCCTCCACCCATCTGCTGTCCTCCGTGCCCATAAGACGACTGGTTTCCTAGAAAGAACAAATATTATATTGTTATAATATTATAATACAAATGTCATACAAATTTTATAAGCACTAGTTTAGTCTCAGCCTCAGGTCAGCTTCACTAGCCAGGTTTCCATTCAATAATTTTTTTTGGGGAAAAAAAAAAGGTTTAGCGCTTCAAAATGTTTAGCGATACAGCTGATGGAAATACCATTTTAATAAAATAAAAGTACTGTCAAAATCGTGGGTCTGTTTCGATTTCATGATCAGAAGAGGTTCTAGTAGGGCTGGACGATTAATCGAAAAGTAATCGAAACCGAAATTCAGAACCTCTAACCGACGTAATTTTCCCATGTCGGTTATTTCGGTTTTTTAATCCCGTTAAAACATACTACCGCGTGTGTAGCCACGTGACTCTGCCCCGTCCAGTCAACACGCAGGTGAACGCCGAGTCAACACACAGAGACAACGCGCGAGCGGTGAGCCTTGCGTCTTCACTAAACTTTGACAGTTGTATGTCTATTAAGGTTTGCCAGTTTGGACATTCAAGCGATTTAGACGATCGGATGTGTATTATTATATCGAGCTACCGTGCTCGCGCAGCTGCATTGTGGCACGAACACTCATACAAAAAGCACTGATCGCGCGCACTGAGAGGAGCAGCAACTAGTTGCCAGCGCTGTCCTGTGATTTATTACTAAAGTAGCTTAGAAACTCAAAAGTTATTATAGCATATATTTTTCTACTTTTGAAGTAACTATTTACAACCCACAACTTCACAATTAATAGACGGTATGACTAATTCACACACGCAATTGCTCTCATTACGTACTGGTACTGTGCTAATTTATCTTTATCTGATTTACAACGAGCAGAAATCTGTAAGAAATGTTACGAACCATAGATAAAATAACTGCTGAAAGTGAGCTGTTATGTCAGAGCACTCTTTCAATAGGAAAAAATATCCCACCTTTAATAGTCAAGCATATTTACAGTACAAACCTTGTAAGTGAACTATGAGGGCAAAAAAAAAAAAAAAAACCCAGCAGAAACAAAATCGTTAATTAATCGTAATCGAGGTAAAATGTTCAATTAATCGAGGTTTTGATTTTAGGTCATAATCGTCCAGCCCTAGGTTCTAAGCTACATGTTAAATGAAAATCAACATGACACTTGTTTGACAAGTGCAATTTATTAATATAGAATTTTATTTCAAATAAATTAGGAAAATAATTGGTTGACTCCAAACTCTAATAGAATTTTAGAAATGTTATGTAACAAGCCTCCATTTAGCTAATGTAGACCATTTAAAAAAGGTTAAATAAACAAAATGTTTTAGGTCAGAGCTGTATCTATGTCTCTGAAAGGGAAAAAAAAAAGAGAGGAAAAACAACAGCGATTTGATGTTTTTGATCGGTTTAATATTATTGAACTCTGAAACCAGAACGAATAACTCTTTGCTTTGAATGATCTTTTTCTTTGAATTCTTTCCCAGCCACGTCAAATCGCGACTGGCTTGACTGCATGTTCAAAACGTTAAAGATTGTTGCAATATGCAAAGACTGAATATTTCACTGAACCAGTCTTTTTATGAACCCTAAAAACAAGTGAGTTGCTCTGTGTCCAAACCTGCGCTTCGTCAAATAAAGGCAGTAAATTCCTGTCAGACGAGCTGCTCCACTTCGCCATCATCTTCTAATATTTTCTATTTAATAACATTATATGTGAAAATAAGCAGTACTGGCGAATTTCAATTGTCTCATTACTCTGTACATTTTACAAATATTTGGGATGCAAAAGAAACAAATTTGCCATATACGCAAAATTATGTATGGAATGGGCTCAAGGGCAGATTTTTTTTAGCAATATAACAAAACTTATGCAACAAAGCATTTTTTTTTAGGGATGACATCACGCACACCATTTTATCTGTAAAAGGCAAACTGGATGGAGACAGCCTCGAGACAGCAAATTTCGCAAAAGGTTTTTCTTTTGTGCATATTTGCTTTGTTGATAACAAAACATTGCAAAAACTGGATGGAAACTTGGCTACTGTTGTCTGTACAAACATTAATAGATATTAGATACAGAGAATAAGATGTGACTGTTGCATGCTGGTCTATTTTGATTTTAATATCTCAGCAACTTGCCCTTCTCAACTTTACATAAAAAGCTAGAGTAGTTAAACTATTATCTTACCCATTCCGCCCATCATCTGCCCCCCGTAGCCCCCATTACTGCCTCCTGCTGTTGAGTTTAAGAATAACTCAACATAACGGTGTTCTGAAAAACAAGATATTTAAACAAAGAAATTAAAGATTTTAATATAAAATCCTAACATTTAATATCAGTAACACAAAAACAGGTCTTTCTAGTCAGGATACACCTAACTTACGCATATTTGCTTTGTCCTTTGACATTGCAGCTACTGCGTCTTCATGTGTCGCAAATTCCACATCGGCCTCACCGGTTACCCGCCCATCTGGACCAATCTCAATGTGCACACGCACCGGGTTCAGAGGAGAGAAAAACTGCACAGAAAAACACCCAATTATTATACATTTCCAAATGAACGTAATTTTCTTAGAAAGTCATAAGATCAAGCAAAACAAACAAAGGCAACTTACATTGTAGATGTCAGGTTCTGTTGCCCGGTAAGGGAGTCCCCTCATATGAACACAATGACCTGTGGTACTCTGAAAATTACCACCATCACCATAACGTCCATCTGACACTCCTATTTAAAAAAAAAATAAAATAAATAACATTACACAAGTAAATTCAAAGCAAACACATGCAAGATGGCTAAAGCACAAAAATGTGGCACTTCCACAAAAGAAGCTGGTCTCACCTCCACTATATCCTCCACGTCGCACCCGATCAAAAGATCCCCCACGACTCATGCCGTTGTAGCCCCGGCCTCCTCCACTGGGTCGGTCGTAAGGCCCAGGTCTCTGCATGCCCATGCCTTTACGTGGGGGCTCATAATGTGTCCGCACTTCAGCTCGGCTGCTCTTAAAGATCTCAATATACCTACAACCATTCAGATGAGCATTAAGGTGCAATGCATGAACTCGTCACAAACACTCCTGTTCAGAAGTAAAATGGAATGCAAAGAAAAAAAACAAGTGGACCTTCACTTGTTCTACATGTATAATATCCATGCATGCATTGAGAGCTCAATAACAAGTATTCTTGATACCAGCTAATTCGAAGAATTATCTCCACTTCTAGATTTATAAAAGAACACTGGGGCCTTATAATTTTAAATATACATTTTAAAATATACCCAGTGCTGCATAGTAACTGATTACATAATCAGATTCCAAAAATTAAATACTTAGAATTAGATTATATTACGTTTTAAAATACTTTTCAAGCTAGTAACATTTTTACTGATTACATGATTACTTAACATTCACAAAATGGAAGGCATTTTATGATTTGTTGTTTCTCTAATTCTTTTTTTCTTCTAAAGTTTCCTTTCTAAAACAGCCTATTGCTTATATGTTCAGAAAACCTTCCAGTTTTGTGGAGTGGCACGAGTCAGAGCAGAGACACGCAGCAATTATTTTTTAAATTTCATGTTTGTGTTTTTTTTAATTGATTGTTTTTATTTTTTACATTTTATATTTTTATGGTTTAATTATTACCTTTTCATCGACTTACGAACCACCTGCAGTTCCTTCACAAACTCCAGTTTGGAAAACACTGACAAAATGTTTAATGCCTTTCATGTTCTTGATAAATTTCAACATTTTTTCCCCCTTTCTCTTTGTATTTTTATATCACTATGGTACAAGATTATCCTATTCAGATTAATGTGATATAAATATGGAAGCCAAAAAAAATAAAAAAAATAATTGAGACTTAACTTGCAATTCTGACTTTTTACTTCTTGCAATTCCAAGTCTAGATATAAACTCAGAAATTTGGGCTATAAAAATCACAATTCTGAGAAAAAAAAAAGTCACAATTAACTTTTTTCTTTTTTATTCTGTGGTGGAAGCAAGTTTCAATAGATAATTAAGTTAGGTCAAAAGTAATCTAAAAGTAATCTGATTATATTACCTACATTGTGTAATGTAATAAGATTACATGTTATCTATATTCAGTAATGGACTACAATTTGTAAGTAATCTACCCAGTACTGACAATACCTATAATAATCTTTTCTGTATCCCAAAATCGCAGAATTCATAGTTTCTAAACAACGTGCCGTTCATGCATTAAACTCTAATGCTTACTTCAGTATGACAGTAAACCTGTCAAAAGTACCAACTTTGGTACCAATCGGTACTGAAATTTTAAAAATGTGATGCTTAGAGCGCTGTTGAGCGGATTCGTAAACACCTCTGATTGGCCATTGTGTTGACGTGCTCATCAGATATGTCTGTGATTGGCTTCAATGATCAACGCACAGGAGTGTTTGAAAGCACACGGAAGGTTTTGAATTTGAAAATGGGAGCGTTTGAAACCAGTCCACTGATAGACGCCTGCTTTCAAACGCTTCCGTGTGTATCTGTGTAAGCGCTCGGTGAAGAGTGCCATTGATGACTATTTACAACGCTTTTACAGCGTTGATCATTGAAGCCAATCACAGACATATCCGATGCACGCGTGAACACAATGGCCAATCAGAGATGTTTATGAATCCGCTCAACAGCGCTCAAAGCATCACATTTTTAAAGTTTCAGTACCAACTAGGTATCGAAGTCGGTACTTTTGACAACTCTATAGGGACCCATTACAGGATCCAGTCTAAAATGGTATTCAAACTGGCTGCTGCAAGGCACTTGTTTGTATGCTTAAGAATTAGAAAATCCCATGATGCCCAAGTGCACCATTGCTTCACACTAAATGTGCATTCAGCATTTTTGAATCCAGACATTGATGACTGCTCACAAATAAACACATAAGAAAAAAAAAAAAAAAAAAAAAGTAGGAATCCATCTAGGCCCTGGGAGCCCTCTGGTAAAGACGTGTGCGTGTCCATGTGGCGTGTGTAAGATCATGTTGCATACCACTTTGAATGTTTACTGTAGTAGTAAGTAGTAGTAGTAGTGTTTACCACATGAAAAACAGCTTAACCATCCAACCATCCATCCCCACCTGTGCCCTATTCTTTCCTTGTGTTTCTTTAGAGCCTTTTCAGCTATATCCTGTGAAGCAAACTGCACGAAGGCCTCCCCCGTACTCCTCCCCTGGAAGTCCACCGGCAATGTTATCCCATTTGGCACGATTTCCAACCCTTCAACCCAAGGACAGATAACCCCAACGGGGACATATTAAATAAATCCACATGCCCATTTACAAGTTTTGCTTTGTTCTTTTCTTGAATGAAAATAAAAACATAAAACAAAAAAAAGCATATTGCAATGAATCCTACTGGGAGAGTTCCACCACTTGGGAACATGGCCTACAAGTGGGCAAGCATTCCACTAACTTGGCTTAGACTTGATGATAAAGTGGCCATCCCAAGAGTTGGTAGCTATAAAGGTAATATCCCTAATGTAGCAGAATAATTTGGAACAACAATGCTGGATTAACTAATGAATCAATGTGCCAAATTATTCTAGCAACCATAGGAATGGTCAAATTCACCTCAATGAGGACTACGCTTGGCCATTACTTCTCCCGATGACTATGTGAAGGGTTGCAGGAAAGAGTTTGAATATACCTGAGAAAAACTGCACAATCTCTTCCTTGCTACATCCAAAAGGAAGGCCGCGCAATCTGACCAGTCCGTCTCCCTCAGTTTCTGGACAGTTCGGACCAGTGTGCTTCATAACCCAGTCCATTTCCACGTTGTTTGATTTGAATACTGAGGAAAAAAGAAAGAGCATAAACAACTGAAAACTGCCTTTCAAAAGTCTGGGGTTGGCTATTTTTTTTTTTTTTTTAAATGTTTTTTAGAGGTCTCTTCTGCTCACCAAGGCTGCATTTATTTGATCAACAATACAGTAAAACAGTAATATTGTAAAATATTATTACAATTTAAAATAACCATTTTCTATTTTAATATATTTTAAAATAGAATTTATTTCTGTGATTGCAAAGCTGAATTTTCAGCATCACATGATCCTTCAGAAATCATTTGAATACACTGATTGAATTATACAGGGATCCCTAGTATGTTACTATAATATTAGAAGTCAAAATTAACAACAGAACCCAAACTATTATATTAAACTGCAATTTATTTTCAGATATGATAAAACTGAAATGTTTGTTTTCATTAACACTTGTCTTAATGACAAATTTATTCAAACATATATAATTAACAGTAAATAAAAAGCTCCTCTCTAGTGTTTTTTTTTTTTATAGCTAACTAACAAACCGTTTTATTGATGTCTTTCAAACTGTTTTATTGATGTCTTTTTGAAACACTGAAGAAACAATTACGTGAGACATGACATTTCGGTAGGTTGTACTGTATCTTTCAACATATCTTTTTATGTTCATGTATGTTTTTTTGTGCTATAACTTGTATTAAAGTGGAAGAAAAACTCTCTCTATGCTGCCGCTTGAACTGAGGTACTACAGTTATCCGAAGTAACAAAGCACAAACTCTTTGGATTTACTGGATGTGAGAGGAAACCTTGGCTTGAACTACTGGTGATTCATAGGGTGATTCCACACAAAAGACTTTTTCTTCACACAAAGTATCAGTTGCAGTCTGATGCATTTTAGACAATGTAATCGGCGCTGATCATCAGCTGTTTTCTAAATGTGAAAATAATTGCTATTCTGTATTGGCTGATACACTGGCGCATCCCGAGTACGAACCCAAACTTTTGAACGATAGCGTACATAAAATTCTACAGACTCTGAAATTCATACCTTCTACATATCTATGCCCCATTGACTCTCTGTCTTTTTTGACTGCAATTTTCAGGTCTTCCTCTGACTCCAGCTCCACGAATGCTTCTCCACTTGGTCGACCTTCTCTTGTGTATGTGAAATGAATGGCTGTTCCATTGTTGGCAATTTTGCAGCCTGAAAACAGAAGTTTCAACTTTGTGTAAACTTTTAAGCAAAAATAATCAGAGTATTGCGAGGATCACTATTAAGACTCCACATTCTTACCTGAGAAAAACCTGGAAACTTCTTCTACAGAGCACGACCAAGGTAAACCTCGAACACGGACGACATATCCTTCATCATCAGCCATGATAACACAATGAATCTGCTTTCAAGCTAGAGAAAAACAGAGATTGGTAAACAATGGCAAGAAAAACGTTCAATGCTCCATCATTACTGATAAAGAAAACAAATATTCAGAAAACACTCTAATCAGTGACTGGGATGCAACAGGAACGGCAGGCACAGGGACCATTTATAGCCTTTATATTAATGGTGTCCACACCATCGCAAGCTTTAATGGAAGATGGCTCGGGAACCCCTTTAAATAGGTTATTAAACTGACTGACCACTAGTGTTTATTATATGGAACAAAAACAGCAGCTACCGACTCTATTATGATGACGCATTAGGACAGATAAGCGGCTAGTACCGAAACAAAGAGCGCACGCAGGCCTCCAAAGGCCGGCAGCTTCACATCAAATACTCTTTTAAAGCAAACAGGAATTCAGCACGTGAAACAGCTGTTAAACCTTGTTTGTAAACATGATTTAACTGATAAACGAATAATGGAAATGATACCTTGATATAATTGATATTTTCTCTGCTCGGCGTGGTCACGTTTAAACGTTTCCCTTCTCATTCAGCAACGCAGGTTCACGACAACTTCCGGTAAGTGTCCACGCCCACTTCCGCATTCGGAACCAACGCGTTGCTTTCATTTGCTGAAACAGGAATTGATTTTGCTTAAATATTATTGTTGTTGGGTTATTACTGTGTATATGACAATATTATTGTTCGTCATTACTGTATTCGATATGTTAGTTTTGTAGGCTGTAAATTTCACACGTTTTTAAGCAAAGCAAGAATAATGTTATGCAAAACTATGTGCAACTAGTTTTATTATAAAATATTTGTTTTTATACATTACTATTAAACATAAAAATATTAATGTAACGTTAGTTGTTTTTAAATGTAAAGAAACATTTGATGTAAATCATGTTAAAATGTATAGTATCATCGACTGCCTGTCTCATACGTGGGGGTATTTATGTTTATACCACTAATAATATATAACAAAAACACATATTTAAAAACTTGAAAACATTGGAGGATGCGGGCATCGATCCCGCTACCTCTCGCATGCTAAGCGAGCGCTCTACCATTTGAGCTAATCCCCCTCCGTAGAAAGCGTTTCGGTGCTGCCCCAAATAAAACATCCCCTGACCAGTTTCACTCATATTAGTTTCAAAATCTATGGTCAGTGTTCGATAAATTTTTATAAACAATACAATTTGTGATTAATTAGTAAACAGATTATCTGACAAACCAAATCAACAGATAATACGTTCTGAATAAATACATTTTATTAATTTCACTTCCGGTAAGGATGAGCCAGTCAAAATAAAAGCTATAATAAAATGTTTGTTTTTCAAAGGCGCCTCTCATATGAATTCACTCGTTACGTTTTCATTTTAATATTTTTCGGCGCTCTTCATAGCATATAATGCCTCAGAATTCTTTTTTTTTTATTCACAGCACATGGGACTAATTTTATTATTCAGTACCGCACGAACAAGAGGTATTACATAGGTATTACAGTCACATAACGTAAACTGCCAGAAAAAAAGTCACATAAATGTCAGTGTTTTTTAAAATATTACATGTTTTCCGTGCTTTTTTGGGTTTAGTTTGTTCGAAAAAAAAAAAAGTATGTATAATTTATAAAAAATGTAAGAACTGTGGTTTGAAAACTTGTTTTTATGTATATGGTATTTTCTAAATAAAATAAATGGTTGTTCTTTACATTCCAAAATTAACATTACATTACATGGGACAACACCGGGAAAAAACTTTCATTCACAACGGAATTTAGTAAGCAGAAGAAGAAAAAATAACAATACGAAACTACCATCATCATATTCATTTATTATAAACTGCACGTCATTCAATGACATTTAAATATCTTCAAGTTCTTAAGTATTATATATATATATATATATATATATATATATATATATATATATATATATATATATATATATATATATACTTCAAATATAGACATGCCAGCGCAAAATGCTGGTCAAAATGATAGACTTTTATAAATTCAGCAAAGCACATGTGACTTAACTACACTGGGCTTATGCAGACCTTAGAGCAAAATGATTGTTGGAAAATTCACACCGGATATGCACATTTACATTTGATAGCCAGACACTTGTCATGCCAAAGGAGCAATAGAAAACAGTCCAGTCATGACAAAATGGCGAGCGGAGTTGGAAGTGAGTATTGCTCTCTATATTTTCATAATACACATGCATGTACGGCGTATGTCCTGCATGGGGCAGAGGACAGATTATAATTGATGCATGTCAAGCGCGTGCATAATGGATGCAGCGGTGCGCGTGCCGCGCATAGGTGTTGCGGGATTTGACACGCAAAAGTCATTGATTACAATGACGCTCATTGGCCGAATCACTGAACACTTTACCAAAATGACACATTTATGACTACATAAGACTAGCTTTCGCAAGTACATCATATTTAACATCAGGAATGTGAGACGCCGATGATGCTTCGACCATCTAAAATGGCCCCGTTATTAGTTGTCAAACTGCCCACCCTATTCATCATCTCGCATCGTAGCACGCACAGATGTGCTTAAATGCTGTTTACAACTGAAATGCATTTTTTTATCTCATTATTATCTGCCTTTTTATTCTTTGTGCAGAACATAAATTGCTGTTGGGCCCAACAGAGCCATGGTCAATTAGGGAAAAGCTGTGCCTCGCCTCCTCTGTCATGAAGAGTGGAGACCAAAACTGGTGATTTTTACATTTATATCATTGCTTTAATTCAGAGGTTCTCAACCTTTTTTGACTCAAAGGTCCCCCATTGACCACAAAAATATTCAAAGGCCCCATGACTAAGGATAAGGATAAAAATGAATCACAATTTCTACTCGATAAAATTGTTTAGAGCTTGCTATTACTAAAATGTAAATTCATTATAAATAAACATTAAAAATTGTGTGTGTGTGTGTATATATATATATATATATATATATATAAATGGTTAGTACCTGTCCTTGAATCTGATTGGTCAATAGCTGTGTTTTATTCACGATAAAACACGACTATGACCGCAACGGTTCTGTGTATCACTACACAACACCCTTAGCAACCACTCTTAGCAACGTAAAGTTAAACTGTTCTCAGTTGATATTGTTACTGTATGTAGAACTAGAAGAGTATTGTGAGAAAGAGATCGATTGAGCGAGTTTATTACCTGCATTCAGATTTAGCATTTTCGTTCAGGTCAGGTCAGGTCCTATGTTCATAATAAAAAATCTGTTTAAATGTCTGTCTTTTCAATGTCAAAGTCTTCGCTACTGACTGACACACTCATAAAGACAGTCTTTGCCGCCATCTAATGGCGTAATAATGAAACTTCTGTTGCTGTTCACGATCAGGGACTATTTTTTACGGCGGAAGAAAGGCTTTTAGTGAAAGTTTACTTCATGAAAGTTGCACAGATACATATTTTTGCCTTTAATATTTGTATTGTGTGGTAACCGTTTTATAAAAGCAATAAGGTACTCGAGGCTAGTGCTGTATTGTGAATAAGTCACGGCTGAGGGGTTGCAGGGACTCCGCTTCGTGTCGTGCCTAACAACGCCCTTCAGCCATGACTTATTCACCATACAGCACAGCTTCTCATACCTTATTGCTTACATATATAAAAATAAGGTCTAGAAATCCCACTTTTAAATTAGGCTACCTCATATATTCATGTTTTTAAGACTGTGGGAATCCTGGTTCTTCAAAGAAAAAAAAAAATCAGGTGTTGTGGGTGGGGGTGATTTAAAATAAGAAATCTCTTGATTTTTAGTTGTTTTGGCTCATTTTAATGCCTGCTTTGTTCCAAAAAGTTTATAGTTTAAAGTCATTTTAAAAAACGTAAGAAATTTAATTTGCAAAGAGTATATGGTATTTTCCTAATAAAACAAATAATGCATAATGGATTGTTCTTTAAGGAAATAGGTTCAATTAATCAACTTATTCTTTTTCAGTTAAATAATTATAAATGAATAAAAAACAACTTAACATGCAACATTATAGTCATGTTTTTTTGTACACTGGTTATTCTAGGGTGTCTGTGAGCCGAGCCATCAAGCCATTTGCAGAACCTGGACGCCCTCCTGATTGGTTCTCTCAGAAGGTATTGGGGAAGCAGTAAAACAATCCAATGACATAGAAAACTTAAAGGAATAGCTCACCCAAAAATTAAAATTCTGTTGTTTCATTCTAAACCTGTATGACATTTTTCTTGTGTGGAACAGAAAACTAGTTTTTAAGTAAGTTTTGAAGAAGGCTGCTCTCACATAAAATAAAAGTGGATGGTAACAAAAAGGACAAAAAAGCAGCATAAAAGCATCACACATTCCAAGTCTTCCAATGCTTTGTTATTTTTTGGGGAATTAATAAGACACTTATAACACACACTCTCTTCTTTTCCTCACTGTTTCACAGCATTGTGCATCACAATACTCTGAGCTCCTGGAGACAACTGAGGCGCCAAAGTGAGTCCACTTCCTGTTCATTTGCGTTCCAACACTCGCTCCATTGCTGACAGCAGTTAACGGTGAGCATATGTGTGTGCATGTTCACAGGAGAAAGCGAGGCGAGAAAGGGGAGGTGGTTGAGACGGTGGAGGATGTGATCGTTCGCAGGTTGACGGCGGAG
This sequence comes from Ctenopharyngodon idella, assembly GCF_019924925.1. Classification (NCBI taxonomy): domain Eukaryota; kingdom Metazoa; phylum Chordata; class Actinopteri; order Cypriniformes; family Xenocyprididae; genus Ctenopharyngodon; species Ctenopharyngodon idella. The sequence continues at coordinate 17,995,957 of NC_067240.1, read as the reverse complement.
AGGATAGAGGAGTTGAAGCGATTGATCAAGGACACACAAGAGAAGCACAGGTACCAAATGTTTACAAGTTTACCTGAACCATTTCTTACTGTCGACTGACTGTAACTCTATTACTGTCCCTTTAGGAAACTGAAGAGAGAAACTGAACTCATCCAGGCAGGTCATCTAGACTCCAAACTTGAGGAGCTATGGGAGGAAATTACACGGTAGGAATCATTATACCAGCTGTATCCATCGTCAACACTATCTACTATAAATATACCACATTTAAAGGAATAGTTCCCAGCTAAATTGTCATTTAAATCATTTAGCTGTTTTTTTTTTTTTTTTTTTAAGGATTCCTAACATAGATCTTTTTCATACAACAGTTCATAGTGACCATTATTATCTTCCTCCCACAAAGCTATCATATGACTTCAGAAGATGTGATATAGTTTTTTTAAAGGGGTCATGAACTGCATTGTTTTATAGTTTTATAATGTTTCCTGCGGTGCACTTATACTGTTAGTATGATTTTTACATCATGGTCATATGGTCATAATTTAGAAATAAAAGGCATTTTTCCTACCCTGATTTTAGCCCTCTGATTTGAACGCTCTGTTTTAAGGGGCGTGTCTGCTGTGAGACTTCAGTGTAAATGCCCACTGCTGTGATTGGCTAACATCTTTGCATATGAAATAGCCAAGTATTACTCTCTCTTTTAGCATGTTTTTACGTATTACAGCTCTCAACGTTAACTAATTGTGAAAAGTGTAGATTATATTTAGATCTATGGCATTATATTTAGATCGTGGCATGAAAGGTTGCATTTATGAACATGTAGCCAATCACAGACATGTTGAGTGCATGAATGCAAAGATCTTGTCATTGCCACTCGATTTCTGCACAACTAATGCTTTCATAATTAACAGTGCAAACACACTGTAAATAAGAGATTCGTTGATTATTACGGGAGTTTTGGCACGAGTCCAGAACTCAGTCACTGATAAACTTGAGCTGTTTGATTGACAGCTTCAGCATGCGCTGTTTGATTGACAGCTCCAGTGATTGCAAAGGGAGCGTTCTTTGAACGCTTTCTATTTATAATTTAATCACAGTTGAAATAACAGATTATTTTCATCCTACTTAAGAGAAACAATGTGAAGTTGACCGTTAAGTCATCACTGGTTTGATTTAGTGACACATAGACAAAGAACATCTGACTGTACATGAATCATTACATATCAGAAATCACTGGTCACAGATCAGGCATTAGAATTAACATGGTTACTTACATGTTGTCACATTATTTCTACAATAATGCGACAACATGTAAGTAACCGTGTTAATTCATAAAAGTCTGTTTACAAAGCCTGCTTTAAAATTGCGACTGATTTACCAAAGAATCCACAGTGAAATGTACCAGGTAAAAAATAAATAATGCTCAACTGAGACATTCACATTGTTGAAAATAAATAAAATAACCACATTCCTAGCATTAGGATCCTTTGGAAGGTGTTATTTTAGTCCAGTGAGTGATCTTGTGCTCTTCTCTCTTCCTCATCTCACTAACACCAGTAGGTGGGGCTACAGTGGTAACGATGTAGAAGTAGGCGTTGATCTTCTTCTGCAGAGGCGGTCTTTCACCTACCTATAGATAGGCACATTCCAAGACGAGTCGTTCGCTGGGCTTGGTAACATTAAAAGCTGTTTTTGGACAAGGAAGACTTCAGTTCTGAAACTTACAGGATATTCTTATAGTATGATGATCCCTTATATGTCAAAAGCTCAAGGAAAATTTGATTTCTCAGTTCATGACCCCTTTAATATTATATATATACTATTATAGTATTTATTAATCTTTTGAATTGGCTTTTATTTTTGTGTTTTCAGTTTTCATTTTATTATTTAGTTTAAGTTTTAGTGAGTTAAACCAAAAATTATTCAGACATGTTTTATATTTTTTATATATTTTTATTAGTGTGTGCAGGACACTATAGTTCATTTATGTAAATGAGGATAGTAAAATAAAGTAAACTGTGACATATTATACCCAAAAATTCTTCATACAGTGGACTACCAGTAAATCTGATAAAAATTTGGAACCAAAAATTATTCAGACACTTTGACCTGACCATGTTTTGCTTAAGTGTTATCTGACATAATTAAGATAATTTTTTCTGACACAGTTTTACTCTGAGATCTTGTCATATTTTATTACCATTTTTTAAAAACTATAGTGAATAAACTGTATTAATGAATGAAATGTTCAAGGTGTCTGGATTTTTTTGGTTTGACTGTATATATATCTGTATTATTTATCATTTTGTGCTATTAAAAAAATCTATTTAGCTTTAATTTATTTTAGTTTTAGTAATTGTAGTACTTCAAATTAAATTTATTTATTTCCCTTAGTTTCCAATGCATCATTTCTAGTTTTAGATTAAGTTTTAGCTTTTTTTTCAGTTACTGAAAGCAGTTTTTAATAGTTTTATTACAGACCCTCCTTTAAAAAATCCATAAGTTTGCAACAATATGATGTTGAGTAAATCAGAAACTTTTCATTCTGATGAACAAAACCCTTTAAGTGAATGTTTGTTGGTTTAGTGATTTAAAATCTGGATCTTCATTAGGAGCAGAAAACAAGAGGAAGAAGAAGCTGAGGTGAAAAGAAAGGCCACAGATGCAGCATACAAGGGTACTAAAGAAAGCCCACAACGTGTCACTAGAATAGTCATTTTCACATTTGTTTATCTGTTTTGTGTGGTCTTATTATCTTAGTGACGTTGTTTAATAAAGTAATTAATGCATATTATAGCATTTATTGCATAATTGGGCAAAACTGTTATTTTATTTGAGTCTATATTCTAAACAGTCATTCATAAATGCTTCATAGTAAGAGCTGTTTATCTTTTCTTTTCAGCCAGGCAGGCAGTGAAGAACACTCCTAAACGAGTGCCCAGTGTGACTGTGCGCTCCCCGTCTGGGGCCTGCTCTCCAAGCCTGGATTTTCCTATTGGAGATTCATCTGAAGATCATAGTACCACTGTGAGGTTTTTTTTCCATAATTCTTTTTAAATAGTGTCATTTCATTTTAATCTGTCATTTATTTTAACAATCATCCCTCCCCGGTGCAGGGGGCAGGATCATCAGTGTTTGTACCGCTGACGGAGCTGCCAGGTCCTGGAGTGGTAGAGGCGAGTTTGGGGTCGCTGCTGGATGAATCAACACAGAAGAAGCTTTTGGGTCAGAAAATCACACCGCCGCCTTCCCCTCTCCTGTCAGAACTGCTGAAGAAAGGCAGTCTCCTGCCCACCAGCCCCAGACTGGTCAGAATTCCTCACACACACACACACACACACACAAAAACACAGTAGAATTGTGGTAACGTCTCCAAGATGCTTTAAAAAACCTACCTGCAAAGCTACAGTACTGTGAAAAGTTTTTTCACACTGTTGCACTTTTGTGTAAAAATGCTGTAAAGTGAGGATGCTTTCAAAATTAATGTCATAAATAGATTTAATTTATCAATTAACTTCTATTAACTAAATCAAATCAATAATTGGTGTGACCACCCTTTTCATTAAAACATCTTTTGTCCTAGGTACATTTGTGCATAGTTTTTCTGGTAGCTTTGCAGGTAGGCTTCTTCAAGCATCTTAGAGACGTTGCCACAGTTCTTCTGGATTTAGTCTGTCTCAGTTTTTTCTGTTTCTTTATATAATCACAGACAAATTCGATGATGTTGAGATCAGATCTCTGCAATCTCCTTGTGCAAACAAAAATCTCACTGGATTAATACAATTAATGGCAAAAGGAATGTTTGGATACTTTTTGTGCACCAAAAAAAAAAAAAAAAACGACTTTATTCAACAATATCTAGTGATGGCCAATTTCAAAACACTACTTCATGAAGCTTCGAAGCTTTACGAATCTTTTGTTTCGAATCAGTGGTTCGGAGCATGTATCAAACTGCCAAAGTCACATGATTTCAGTAAACGAGGCTTCGTTACGTCATAAGTGTTTTGAAATTTCAATGGTTCACCACCGGGGCGTGTGACTTTGGCAGTTTGATATGCACTCCGAACCACTGATTCGAAACAACAGATCCGTAATGCTTCGAAGCTTCATGTAGCAGCGTTTTGAAATCGCCCATCACTAGATATTATTGAATAAAGTCAAAGAATGTCAACAGTGAAATTTTCAGGACTGAAAAATCATGGAAATTAATAAAAAATTAAAAGATCACGGAATGCATGCAAATTTGTATTCCGTATAAATTTCCTCACATACTGTATGCTTAATATAAATCATAATCATTAATATATATATAATATACACTATATTGCCAAAAGTATTGTGACACCCCTCCAAATCATTGAATTCAGGTGTTCCGATCACTTCCATGGCCACAGGTGTATAAAATCAAGCACCTAGGTATGTAGACTGCTTCTACAAACATTTGTGAAAGAATGAGTTGCTCTTAGGAGCTCAGTGAATTCAAGCGTGGTACCGTGATAGGTTGCCACCTGTGCAATAAGTCCATTCGTGAAATTTCCTCACTACTAAATATTCCACGGTCAACTGTTAGTGGTATCATAACAAAGTGGAAGCAATTGGGAACAACAGCAACTCAGCCAGGCCTCGTAAAATCACAGAGCAGGGGTCAGCGCGTGCTGAGGCGCACAGTGCGCAGAAGTTGCCAACTTTCTGCAGAGTCAATAGCTACAGACCTCCAAACTTTGTGTGGCCTTCAGATTAGCTCAAGGAGAGTGCGTAGAGAGCATCTGCATCCAAGCCTTACATCACCAAGTGCAATGGAAAACGTCGGATGCAGTGGTGTAAAGCACGCCGCCACTGGACTCTAGAGCAGTGGAGACGTGTTCTCTGGAGTGACGAATCACGCTTCTCTGTCTGGCAATCCGATGGACGAGTCTGGGTTTGGCAATTGCCAGGAGAACGGTTCTTGCCTGACTGCATTGTGCCAAGTGTAAAGTTTGGTGGAGGGGGGATTATGGTGTGCGGTTGTTTTTCAGGGGTTGGGCTTGGCCCCTTAGTTCCAGTGAAAGGAACTCTTAATGCTTCAACATACTAAGACATTTTGGACAATTTCATGCTCCCAACTTTGTGGGATGGCCCCTTTCTGTTCAAACATGACTGCGCACCAGTGCACAAAGCAAGGTCCATAAAGACATGGATGAGCGAGTTTGGTGTGGAGGAACTTGACAGGCCTGCACATAGTCCTGACCTCAACCCGATAGAACACCTTTGGGATGAATTAGAGCAGAGACTGCGAGCCAGGCCTTCTCATCCAACATCACTGCCTGACCTCACAAATGCGCTTCTAGAAGAATGGTCAAAAATTCCCATAAACACCTTCTTAAACCTTGTGGAAAGCCTTCCCAGAAGAGTTGAAGCTGTTATAGCTGCAAAGGGTGGGCCAACTCCATATTAAACCCTACAGATTAAGAATGGGATGTCATTAAAGCTCATGTGCACGTAAAGGCAGGCGTCCCAAAACTTTTGGCAATATAGTATATATATATATATATATATATATATATATATCTCTTGCTAATGGAAACTTGGTACATCATGCCTGTTAGGACTGTTAGGGCTCGTTTCCACTGAGCGGTACAGTACAGTACAGTACACAATTATTGCCGTTTCCATTGTCACAAGTTGTGAACGGTACCCTAATTCTGAACCGTACCAGACCACTTTTTTGGGACCCTTCTGTTGGAGTACCTAACACAATAGTACCAATAGTACCGGTACCAAAAAGGTGGAGCTACGCTCACTGCAGAATGTTGATTGGTTGACAGAAAATCGTCACTTGGCGTGCTACAAGGAGAATGACAACACACAATACCGCTGCAACGCAATGTGTATTTTTCGACTGTTTTTCCTTGCAGCCTTCAGCCTTTCCTCAAACAAAGGTGCTGTATGTCCTCCATTGTTGTTTACTGTCACTTTCTTCTTCACACGAGAATGATGTTGATCGCTACTTTCCGGCATACACCACACCTATCAAGTAAGGGTACTGTTGGTGGTGGAAATGCAAGCCGGATCAGGGTTTACCGTCCCAAATTGTACTGTAATGTACTGAACTGAACCATACCACCAGTAGAAATGAGTCATTAGATTCTTTCTTATTGTTTAGAAAAGGTTTTTTGAGTCAAAGGCTTTTAAAGGATGGCAATTTACAAAAAATCCTTATTGCAGGCAGTTGAGGGAGAATCTCCATCTAGTCAACTTACAGGAAGTCACGATAATCAGATGATGACTTCTTCACTACCTGCCTCTCAAGCAGCTACAGGTATGGATTCATACACACTTATCTGTGCACTGAGTCTAGCAGTGCAACATTTTAGCAGCTGACCTGTAGAAGCAAAGTGACTAATTCTGTATCAGCAGCATCTTTGCGTTTCAGTCTTTGTGTATTAGAGTCATGATATGGGTATCTCTTCCAGCATAACGCCTAGCCCACTCTCTCTGTGCACCGTGTATGTGTGGGTATGTCGTGCCATTTGTACACATGTGTCTCAGGTGCTCCGACACTGTCTCGTCTGCTGGAAGCTGGCCCCGCCCAATTTCCCTCTCAGCTGAGCTCATTGGCCACTGCAGACTCCGCCCCCAGCACTGCCACCTCAGCAGTAGACACAGCTGCCTCGCTCAGCACAGGTCTCTCCTAGATGCTGTCTTATCCTTCTCCAGTCTTTAGTTCATATCTGATGTATTAACTCTTTATTTTGGACCTTTGTTCGACTGTCTCTTGTGTGTTTGGTGTGTTGGAACTAGAGACCTGCGTGGGACAGATTTTTTAGTCCCACTCCTGTGGGATTCTGTTCTGCTTCCACAAAAATATGTTACCTTCTCCCGCTCCCAATCGCAACATTCATGTTTTGTTTCACTCCCGCTAGTAAATGCTCACAGGTAAAAATATATTTTTTTCAGTACGTCCATGAAATTTCCATGAAATAGCCACAACTACATCCCAGCATAAACGCTCCTGATAAATTATTTGTTATTAAAGCATCTACATTCACAAACCACTGTTAATTTTAACAGAAAAGCAAGCATAGGCTAATGCATGCATGATTTGGCATGGCATAAAGCGTGCAAAAAGCTCTTCCTTTATAATCAAAGTTGTCATTTATCTTAGTTAATCGCGATCTCACAAAGTTCCGTTATAATCAATGAAGCTGTCTACACTACCGGTCAAAAGTTTGGAATCGGTAAGATTTTTAATGTTTTTAAAAGAAGTTTTGTCTGCTCACCAAGGCTGCATTTATTTAATTAAAAATACAGTAAAAGCAGTAATATTGTGAAATATTATTACAATTTAAAATAACTGTTTCTGTTTGAATATATTTTATATCTGTTTTATTATATTTTATAAAGTAATTTATTCCTGTGATGGTAAAGCTGAATTTTCAGCATCATTACTCCAGTCTTCAGGTCACATGATCCTTCAGAAATCATTCTAATATGCTGATCTGCTGCTCAAGAAACATTTATTGTGTACAACTGTACAAAATATTTGTGTACAATATTTTTTTTTTCAGGATTCTTTGATGAATAAAAAGTTCAAAATAACAGCATTTATTTGAAATATAATCTTTTGTAACATTATAAATGTCTTTACTGTCACTTTTGATCGATTTAATGCATCCTTGCCGAATAAAAGTATTAATTCCTTTAATTTCTTTTCAAAAAAATAAAAATTCTTACTGACCTCAAACTTTTGAACGGTAGTGTATAATGTTACAAAAGCTTTGTATTTCAGATAAATGCTGTTCTTTTGAACTTTCTATTCATCAAGGAATCCTGAAAAAAAAAAGTACACAACTAAAACATTGATAATATTAAGAAATGTTTCTTGAGCACCAAATCAGCCTATTAGAATGATTTCTGAAGGATCATGTGACACTGAAGACTGGAGTAATGATGCTGAAATTCAGCTTTGCCATCACAAGAATAAATTAATTTATAAAATATATTCAAACAGAAAACAGTTATTTTAAATTGTAATAATATTTCACAATATTACTGTTTTTACTGTATTTTTAATTAAATAAATGCAGCCTTGGTGAGCAGATGAAACTTATTTTAAAAACATTAAAAATCTTACCGATTCCAAACTTTTGACCAGTAGTGTACATTACACAACAAATCATTTATTTATATTGTGTCTACACTTTGTGTGTTATGATGAGAGGATTGGCGAGCATGCAGAATCCAGCACTGAACAAAAACACCTGATTGGTCACTGCGTTCAAGAAATCAACAGATATGTTTGGGATTGGCTACATTGCTCAACACCACAAAAACACGTTGTAAATAGAAATTTCTGACACTCTCCAGAGTGCAAACACAAAAACGCACTGGATCGCTTGCCAAAACCGTTTCATCACTATGCTATTATTACAGAGAAAACGGATCCCTTGTTTTTGTTGCTTTTGTGTAATAGATGAATACAAATATATTTGTTTTTAGAATATTTCTATTTTGCGGGAGTCATTTTATTCTCCCACAACCCACACACGAGTGTCTTACCAACCGCACTCGCCCATCAAATCTTGTCCTGAGCCGCACTCTTCTGCGTCGGGTCCCATGGGTCCCGCGGTAGTCCGACAGGAGAGCAGGTCTCAAGTTGGAACACAAATCTCTGCCTGATTTGAATGTCTAAAGCTGATTAGTTGGTTTGATATGTGTGTAATACTTAAAACAGGAGGTGATGGAGCCCCAAGTGCTTCAGTGGATAATAAGGAGGCAGTTTTAGGGGAAGAGGACCTGGTAACTGTGTCCTATATGGCAGAAGAGCTGGACTTAGAGACGGTTGGGGACATCATAGCCATTATTGAGGAGAAGGTAAATCAGGCATATATACATATATGACATATATTTGTATATATGTATATAAATACATTTATACCATGGTCTGTCTGAATACTCGATTCTGATTGGCTGGAAGGTGTGCATTAAAACCGTTTAATGCACAGGTAGTTTAATCACCATTCTATATTAATACACTGTTTTCATTAAAGCGCACACACATACGTCACTCGCACACAGAGATCGGAGATCATTCAGGAGCACAGAAACTTGATATCAACCCTGCTCTGTGGCTTTTATTAACAAAATAGCTTTGCTACTTAATCACTACATTATATTTCTCAGCAATGCAGATTTTTTTTTTTAAAGTTAAAGGGTTAGTTCACCCAAAAATGAAATCATTGTCATCCTGTTTTCACATAGGGTGACGAGAACGCCGAGGCGCTGGATGCTGCAGCAGTGGAGGCAGCTCTGTCTCTGTGTGAGGACACAGGTCACACCCTGTCAGGTACCTGGGAGCCAAACCCCTTCAGGCCCATTGGCCCTGAGCCCTCCAGCACTTCAGAGGACTTGGACCCACATCCCCTGCATCTCTCAGAGGGGAAGAGAGACGGTTCTGACATGTGTGGATCCAGCAGTGGCTGCGCACAGGGTTACCCAACCTCCTCCACTGTCCCCTCTGTTCCTCAAAACCCTACTCCGACAGCAGGAGCCCATTCAGAGCCAGATACCCACAGACCAGAGCACATAGATGAGGCCCAGGATGGGCGGCCAGAATCACTGCATGCTGTAATCAAAAGTGAGGCTAACGAATGGACACGGTCTCAATCAGGTACTCCATGTTTTGCATTTACACTACGGCAAATTAGTTAAATGATTTGACAATGTTGAAAATTAGCATAATAATATTGACCCATTAACAACTGTTATTTTTATTATATTTAAAAATGCCATTCATACACTACTTTTCGAAAGTTTAGGGTAAGATTTTTTTTTAATTAATACTTTTATTCAGCAAACAGATGCATAAAATTTATCAAAAGTGACAACACTGACATTTTTAATGTTACTATAATACTAAAAATAAATACTTTTCTGTTAATCAAAGAATCCTGATAAAAATGAATCACAGTTTTCACAAAAATATTAAGCAGCACAACTGTTTTCAACACTGATAATAATAATAAATGTTTCTTGAGCAGCGAATCAGCATGTTAGAATGATTTCTGAAGGGTCATGTGACACTGAAGACTGGAGAAATGATGCTGAAATCACAGAAATAAATTACATTTTAAAATATATTAAAATAGAAAACAAGTAATATTTTAGAATATTACAATTTTACTGTATTATTGATCAAATAAATAGCTTTCATGAGCATTAAAATATATTACCGACTTCTAACGTTTGAAAAGTAGTGTATACTTGAATACAAATTTTCTGAGATGAATTTGTTCAAATTCATACATTTTTGGGGCACAAAGTCAAAGTAAGGCTGTGTCATATTGTCCAAATATCATAATGGGGGGAAAAAACCTTATTAAATGAATGAAATTCTTGTAAAGAAATCCTTAGTTTGGCCTAATCATTTATGAGTATTACTTGGAAAAAAACAGTTAAACAGCTTTGTTAAAATTGATTTGCCAAATCAAGGTCATGTGGTGCAACCAGTATGCAGAAGAAGAAAAAATTAAACGAAATTATATCATAGACCCTTATGACTGTTTGTCAAAGTCAGTAATTTGATCTTTTTATGACAAGAGAAGGTTAGTTCAGGTTGTAAAATGTCAAGTGGTGTGACCCCTCAAAAACTTAATGATATTTATAAATAATACTTCATAATATCTTTAAAAAAAAAACAAAAAAAAAACAAGATGGTTACATTTGTCATTAAATTTAAATATTTTTTAACCTATACATTTTATCAAACCAATATGAGCACATTTCTAAAAACATGTGTTTTAAAGTAAAATTGTAAAATATTTTTCCTTTTTTTATTTTGGAAATTCTTATTTGTCACTGACACACACACACCCTGGAAACAGGATTTTGGTAAGAACTCACAGATGTTCCGTTTTCTTCCAGATAAACAGTCAGAAGATGACCCGGTGATAAAACAGCACTCAAAGGTGTGACTGTCTGCATACGCAAACACATAATGTACCAGCCACGAGTATACATAGACCCGGAAACCATTAACTCTGCCCTTTTTAGTATTTTTTAACACTCCTCGTTAACAGGAAGTGAAAGAGGAGGAGGAAGCCGTGAGTGATGCAGAGGAGGGCAGTGTGTCGGAGATAAAAGCTGGATTAGAAAGGGATGGAGCTGAGGATTGTGGGGGAGAGGAGGATGGAGACGGCATTTATCTCTCTGAGCCAGAGGGGGAGACAGAGTTGGACCCTCCGGCCAGCGAGAGCGAGGACGGCTACAGCATGCATACGGCATCCTCTTCCGTACAGCTCCACACAACTGCGGACTCCATTCCCAGCAGTCCTGCCTCCTCACAGTTGTATGTGCCGATACTACACATAATTAAGCTTTCACACCAAGTCTGATCGTTTGACATTGAAAAACATGTCATGTACAATAAAACTTTAAAGTGAAATAAATCTTAGTAAGCCACTTTAGATCAAATCCCTAACATTGTGATAATACATCGTTTTATTAATTCAGGTTGATTTTTCAGATTTAATTTTTTGCTATAATTATTTTTTATTAAATTAAACCTGGGTTTCACAGACAAGGCTTAAAAGGATTAGTTCACCCCAAAATAAAAAAAATATAGTTTACTCACCCTCAAACCATCCTAGGTGTATATGACTTTCTTCTTCAGTCAAACACAATCAGACTTAAATTAAAAAATATTCTGGCTCTTCCAAGCTTTTTAATGGGAGTGAATAGTAACCAAGATTTTGAAGCCCAAATAAGCACATCCACCCATCATAAAAGTAATCCAAATGGCGATGCGTTTTTGTAAGAAAAATATCCATATTTATAACTTTATCAACTATAATCACTAGCTTCTGGTAACAGCTGTTTGCGGACCCGGGCCCATCCGCATGGGAGGTGGGTGCTCTAACAAGGAGGCTAAAGGCCGCAGTCTCTAGCGTCAGTCACCAGAGCGCCTCTTGAGTTCAGGGGAGTGAGGTTTACACGCACAGCTCTTACTGGCCTACGTCTGTTACAGTAGCATAAACTTAGGTGAGAGTAGACTCCTCTCGCGGTTCAAACAAATAGGGCGGTGCAACAAACTCTTTTATAATGTTATAAATATGGATAATTTTCTTACAAAAATGCATCGCTTTGCTTCAGAAGGTCTTTATTAACCCCCTGGATCCGTGTGGGTTACTTTTATGATGGGTGGATGTGCTTTTTTGGGCTTTAAAATCTTGGTTATTATTCACTCCCATTATAAAGCTTGGAAGAGCCAGAATATATTTTAATGTAACTCCGATTGTGTTTGACTGAAAGAAGAAAGTCATATACACCTAGGATGGCTTGAGGGTGAGTAAATTATGAGATAATTTTCATTTTTGGGTGAATTAACCCTTTAAGCCTAGTCCCAGACTAAAATACACGTTTGAGCTGTCTTAAAGGATTAGTTTACTTCCTTTTTGAGGAAAACACTCCAAGATTTTTCTCCATATAGTGGACTTCAATAGGATTCAACGGGTTGAAGGTCCAAATTACAGTTTCAGTGCAACTTCAAAGAGCTCTACATGATCCCAGATGAGGAATAAAGGTCTTGTCTTGCGAAACGATCGGTCATTTTCAAAAAAATTAATATACTTTTTAACCACAAATGCTCATCTTGCACTAGCTCTGCGATGCACCATGCATTACGTAATCACATTGGAAAGGTCACGCGTGACATAGGCACAAGTACCACGGTAGGGCGAAAAACTCCATCTCATTTTCTCCTCCAACTTCAAAATCATCCGACATCGTTGTTTTACCTTTTTTTGAAAAGGGCGTTTGACTTAGTCTTTGCACGTTTGCTTTGTAGACACTGGATTGGTACTTTCACCTATGTCACGTGTGACCTTTCCAACATGATTATGTAATGCATGGCGCATCGCAGAGCAGTGCAAGATGAGCATTTGTGGTTAAAAGGTATATACATTTTTTTTTTTTTTTTTTATAAAATGACCGATCATTTCGCTAGATAAGACGCTTATTCCTCGGCTGGGATCATGTAGAGCCCTTTGAAGCTGCACTGAAACTGCAATTTGGACCTTCAACCCATTGAACCCTGTTAGTCCACTATATGGAGAAAAATGTTGTCCTCAAAAACCTTAATTTCTTTTCGACTGAAGAAAGAAAGACAAAACATCTTGGATGACATGGGGGTGAGTAAATTATCAGGAAATTTTAATTCTGAAGTGAACTAATCCTTTAACTGAAAGCAACTTGTACTGACATATCTTACAATATGTCAGCGCCATTGTTTTGTCTCAAGATGCACACCAGTAATGTTTTTTTTTTTTTCCTAGGGCATGTTTATAAAAGCTACTTAAATGTCCTAATTGAACTAATCCTAAAGCCTAATCCTGCCTTAATCTAAGCCCTCTCTGTAAAACCAGGCCTACATGTATAATTTAATAAAATAAAGAAAATCTCTGTAAATAGTTCTGATGATTACGATTATACTTTAAAAAACATTTAATACTTTTTAGTGAATTGGAGTAAACAAGCCTGTATTCATGCGTTTTTGCTGTGATGTTCAATTAATCGACATGCGATTATTACATAATGCCCTCTTCCTCATCCTCCACAGCTCTATCTGCAGTGAAGATCAAGAAGCGATTCAGGCTCAGAAGATCTGGAAAAAAGCCATTATGCTGGTGTGGCGAGCAGCAGCCAATCACAGGCAAGAGTCTTCATTAAATTATTCCAAATCCCCGCCCCCTTTTATCTGACTCATTAGCTCTCCGCAGCCAGAATGAACTGAGTGATAATTGGTCATTTTGAACAGGTATGCAAATGTCTTCCTGCAGCCGGTGACAGATGACATCGCCCCTGGTTACCACAGTATTGTGCACAGGTGAGAGCGAATTGTTGAAAGTAAATTTAATTAGAGAAACACCTACTTTCAAGAGGAATCCAATTGTCCTTGATGTTTTGAGAGAAAAGTTGAACTGACAATGGAAATAAATTCCAAAAAGTAATTAAAATGGCTTTGCCACAATTCCGTGTTCTTAGGCCAATGGATCTGTCCACCATCAAGAAGAACATCGAGAACGGGCTGATCCGCACCACAGCCGAGTTCCAGCGTGACATCATGCTGATGTTCCAGAATGCAGTGATGTACAACAGCTCAGACCATGATGTGTTCCACATGGCCGTGGAGATGCAGAGGGATGTTCTGGAGCAGATCCAGCAATTTCTGGCCACACAGTTGATCATGCAGACCTCGGAATCGGGCATCAGTGCCAAGAGCCTGCGTGGGAGAGAGGCCAACCGCAAACAGGATCCCAATGACAAGGTGCAGCGATTTATATGCAGCAGAACTTCTGCACATTTCAGCACATAAGAAGATTCTGGATCACTAATGTTAATCCACATAAATACACTATATTGCCAAAAGTATTGGGACACCCCTCCAAATCATTGAATTCAGGTGTTCCAATCACTTCCATGGCCACAGGTGTATAAAATCAAGCACCTAGGCATGCAGACTGCTTCTACAAACATTTGTGAAAGAATGGGTTGCTCTCAGGAGCTCAGTGAATTCAATCAAGCGTGGTACCGTGATAGGTTGCCATAAGTCCATTTGTGAAATTTCCTCACTACTAAATATTCCACGGTCAACTGTTAGTGGTATCATAAAGTGGAAGCAATTGGGAACAACAGCAACTTGTAAAATCACAGAGCGGGGTCAGCGCATGCTGAGGCGCACAGTGCGCAGAAGTCGCCAACTTTCTGCAGAGTCAATAGCTACAGACCTCCAAACTTTGTGTGGCCTTCAGATTAGCTCAAGGACAGTGCGTAGAGAGCTTCATGGAATGGGTTTCCATGGCCGAGCAGCTGCTTCCAAGCCTTACATCACCAAGTGTAATACAAAGCGTCGGATGCAGTGGCGTAAAGCACACCGCCACTGGACTCTAGAGCAGTGGAGACGTGTTCTCTGGAGTGACGAATCACGCTTCTCTGTCTGGCAATCCGATGGACGAGTCTGGGTTTGGTGGTTGCCAGGAGAACGGTACTTGCCTGACTGCATTGTGCCAAGTGTAAAGTTTGGTGGAGGGGGGATTATGGTGTGGGGTTGTTTTTCAGGGTTTGGGTTTGGCCCCTTAGTTCCAGTGAAAGGAACTCTTAAAGCTTCAGCATACCAAGACATTTTGGACAATTTCATGCTGCCAACTTTGTGGGAACAGTTTGGGGATGGCCCCTTCCTGTTCCAACATAACTGCGCACCAGTGCACAAAGCAAGGTCCATAAAGACATGGATGAGCGAGTTTGGTGTGGAGGAACTTGACTGGCCTGCACAGAGTCCTGACCTCAACCCTGATAGAACATCTTTGGGATGAATTAGAGCAGAGACTGCGAGCCAGGCCTTCTCATCCAACATCACTGCCTGACCTCACAAATGCGCTTCTAGAAGAATGGTCAAAAATTCCCATAAACACCTTCTTAAACCGTGGAATTCATGTGCACGTAAAGGCAGGCATCCCAAAACTTTTGGCAATATAGTGTATATACACACCACCATCAAAAGATTAGGGTTGGTAAATTATTATCATTATTATAATTTTTTTTACATTTTTGGAAAAAGTCTCTTATGCTCATCACGTCAGCATTTATTTGATCAAAAATACAGTAACAACTTAAAAATAACTGTTTCCTATTTTAATATATTTTAAAATGTAATTTATTCCTTTGATGAAAAAGCTGAATTTTCAGCATCATTACTCCAGTCTTCAGTGTCACATGATCCTTCAGAAATCATTCTAAAATGCTGTTATGTCTTATAATAGTTCAAAAACATGTCTTATAATAGTTGTGCTGCTTAATATTTCTGTGGAAACCCTGATACATGTTTTTAGAATTCTTTGAGAAATAGAAAGTTTAAAAGAACAGCTTGTCTTGAAATAGAATTCATTTTGGGGCGGGGTTAGGGGTGGTCCTTCCTGGTGAGTTTTTTTTTTTTTTAATTCGTATGAAATAGCCACCTCGTAAAATACTTACGAATTATTGTGAGATTGGGTTGGCAGATCATTGGGCTGATAATACAGTCAAGTGTTAAACACATTAATGAAACCAGCTTAAAGGATTAGTTCACTTTCAAATTAAAATTACCTCAAACTTTACTCACCCTCAAGCCATCTTCCACCAGACCGCCTTCCGTATTCAACGTACGAAGAGAGTGTAAAACTCATGAAGTTCAAAAAGCTTGAAACCAGAATTAACCCCGTCTTTCTGGTCTTTTTTTTTTTTCAAGCAAAATTCACCTTTTAACAGCTTTTGCATTTGTGTTGCAAAGCACCTTTATTTCTCTCTCTGATGCTGACCTTTGTCCTCTCATAGGACTGTGTTCCCATGGCCTCTCCTGCATTCCTTCTCTCTCTCTTTGTAAGTACCCTGTCTGCTCCTTCTTCCCCTTATGAACGCTACTATTCCTACAGAATAATCACAGAGACAATGTAATGGGAAGGAGAAAAAAACAGTAGTAAAAAAAAAAAATCATACTGGTCAATATGGAGACTGACGGAATTAAAACTCATCTTTCAGATAAAAGAGCCAGTCACTTTTTGAGAAATCACCTTTTTGTTTACTAAAACTTTTTATGCCGTTACTGTCAGATTTTTTCCCCAGTTTGACATGCATGTAAAAGTAATCTTAAAAAAAATGGCTGTTAAAAGAGAAAAAAGTTGCTTTAAAGTGACTGACAACCATCACTCAGCGACTCCGTCTGTCTCTGCAGGACGGGGGCACCAGGGGGCGACGCTGCGCTATAGAAGCAGACCTGAAGATGAAGAAATAAGCAGTTGGACTGGCCAGTGGGCGGGTTCCTTTGAAACACTAATAAGTGACTGATTGATGAAGACAGCATAGGACAATCTGTCTGAACCATTTCGCTAACACCCCCCTCCCCACACGCTTAAACAGATAACTTGAATATTCATGAGGGTTTCACTGGTGTGTGGTGTTTGGGATTGGACAATGATAGGACTGCCTCAAAATCTGAGTGTGCATATATGTGTCTGTCTGTATGTAACTGTTGTGAGATGTGTGTTGTGCTGTACTAAATTTGTTTTGTGTACGAATAGTGCCTTTACAGGTATTGATGAATGACCGGGAATAAACAAAAGGACAACAACTGAAATTTAAAGGCCTTTTAATGTGTGAACAAGGTTACTGATATTTTAACCCCTTTCACTTTCCCCTACTATGCAGTATTCTTGTTCCAAACCAATTACTTTTTTTTTTTTTTTTTTTTTTAAACTTAGAGAGGTTTTAAATAATGGTCACACTGCTCTTTTCTATGCAGTAACAGTGGATGAGGACCAAGGACTTTCAAGCTCCAAAAAACAAAAAACAAAAAAAACATCATCATAAAATGATGGTATCTCTATTCAACTTGTGAAATCATAATCAAGGACCTTGATTATGATTTAACTTTTTTAACTTTAGTTAGTGTGTAATGTTACTGTTTGATTATAAACAACATCTGCAAAGTAACACAAAATAACACAAAGTTTCACATCTTGCGAAAGAGGCATTATAGGTCCCTTTTAAGTCTGAAGCAATACGATAGATTGGTGTGAGAAACACCACTTTAAAACTGAAATTTAAGTCGCAATGTAATGGAAGTTGAGACAGATCTTTTTCTTCTGTGCACTGGTTGTTGCTTGGATGGAGGAAGAATGTTGTAAGAAAGGGGCGGGGTTTATGCAAACAAAATGATTGGAGAAGTCTGACACAGCAACCGAGAGAAAGGTCCGTTTTATCGGAAGATCAAGGTATAACATTTTTATTAAATTAAAAGGTAAAAAAAAATTTGTAACAAGAATGAATCGTTCACAATAAGAACATGAATTTAGAAAATAGGGTGGATTTGCATTTCCTGCTGACTTTAAGTCATTTTTTATTGAAAATCTTTGGTAACCATTCACTTTCATTGTATGAAAAAAAACTTTTAGAAAGTAGAAAGTCACAGTTTTCAAAAGGCAAATGATTTTCATTTAATTTTTGAGTTAATTATTCCTTTTATGCAATGAAAAGTGCTATAAAACTAAAAGGATCAATTATGATACTGATGATCGCCTCTTCCTAACAATTTTGGTCAATATTTAGTGAATTCAACATACAAGCATACAACTTTGGAGAATCACAGACCACAAAGAAACCGTGTTTGATTAATGTTTTATTTAAGCGGCACAAAACGCACTCAATCCAAACAAAACTTCCACCAGTTCGCATACTGCATGGAAACAAGATCACAATACCATTAATGGCACAAACTCTCCACATCACATCCGATACTCTTCCTCTATTTCATCCCGGATAGCGCTTCTGAACATCTCATGCTCAAATTTGTGCTAAAGATCAGTATGTTATTATATATATAGAACATAGTGTTCAGTGACAAGATGTAAAACATTAATAGTAGTTTGAAACAAATGCTCAGTAACGGTTATTTGCCTATTTAGAATTACTGATATTAAACGGTGCTGTTAACAGCTTCGAACACTAACAAGAAAGGGAGAATGCATGGATGGATGCATGCAATACACAAGAAGTTAAGACCAATAAAGTGCCAAAATATAAATGAAATACTGCAGATGAATAAATCCGAGGTAATGGCGTTTAGCATTTCTGTCAGTGCGCAGGCCATTTTTATTTTCTTCACAAAAAACAAAAAAACATTGCTTAAAAACAGTTGCCTACTATCTTTTCATGTCCAAAACATACAGCACCGTAACAAATGACCGAAACTCTAATTTAATGTATACAATGTTTTTTTTTTTTTTGCTACGCTCAGAGAGCTTTGAAAAGCTATAGTGGTTTATTTCCCTGTTTGAGCTTTTTGTCCTATTAAAAGTTATAACTGTATTGTCAAATGTAATTCACAGCACAAATTCAGGAAAAAGAAATTAAATATGTTAATTTAAATAAGTTAAACTCCTATAAACAATAATGCTTAAATGCGACTAATAAACAACAATCACTAGCTTAAAACCTGTCGGCCAGCCTGGAGCCGGTGCTCCTTAATGTAAGGAAAAAATGCCAGGCTCTCGCACAAATTACCCTCTTCCACACATGGTTGTGCGTCGCAGCTGAATCAGATGCTTGAGCCAAAGGCCTTCAGACTTCACCCCATTAACGGATGAAAGGCACAAACGCTCATGAGAAAATCAGCTTGGGCTACTGCTGTAACACGTCTTTCCCTTCCTTTCTCCTTCCCAAAAAGGTGACCCACCCAAGTAAATTGAAATATGTAACTGATACTAAAAGCTCTTTGATTAGGCTAACCATGCTGTCTGACGATGCCTCACTCTCCTCTCTGTCGGCCCATGAAGCGGTGCAGCTTGTCACAGTGATCCAGTTTCATGGTCTCAGCCTTCTGCTTCAGCCGCTCGTCTCGGTACAGTTGGCCCAGGTTAGCTAGATCAGATTCTAAAACAAAACAGCTCAGCTTTAATAATAGGGGTTTATATTACAGCAGGGCTGCCAACTCTTACGCAACTGACACTGTTCAAGTCCCCCCCAATATTTGATATACTTAATGCTGCTCTCCAATTATGCACCACTCTGTTTGTTGTGTTAGGATGACAAACAGTTTAAAAAGGTACATTTTTAGGTCTGTTCTGCCTCAGCTGTCTTACAGCGCTCGTCAATGTCAAAATGATGGCCAATCAGATCAAAGCGATAAATGCGATGCTTTAGATTTTACAGTGTAATATTTAAGAGTATTTGCATAATAAGATGTTAATAGATAAACATTTAATACTGTTTTACAACAGATATGTTCAACAAACCACAGTGATATACAGTGATGCAAACTACTCAACTTTTTTTTTTAATGGAATTTCACTACTTTAAATTGAATATTCTATAATTTACATGATCCATGTCTTTCATAACTAAATGTGACAAAACAAGAAACATTTGGCATTTTTGGCAGATTAGACATACAGATATGTGTGAATGTGGGCATATTTTAAATGAAAATATTATTTGCAAAGAGCTTAAATGGATTACTTCACAACTACAGTTAGACCTAGAACACTTTGGTCCCCCTCAATGTTTAAAACATGGTTACAGCTTTGGCTGTAGCGCCTCAGTTCAGGAGAAGTGGGAGCACACATGAACAATCCTCTCTTTAGCCCCGATAGGCGATACACACTCCAATCCAAAAGGGGGCACGTGCGGTAATGCAACACTGTTTGCTAACTGCCACAACAGGAAAAAGCGCAGCAGACGAATAAACGATCGATCGGTACGTTTACATGTAATCTCTTCAATCAGTTGTCATATGTAGTGAACTCAGTGCAGGCTTCCTTGTTTATGTTCGAATGCCGATTGGCCGGATCCTGTGTCAGCATCACATGCATGCATCGTGTTGCTCACGTGTTCAGCTTCGGCGTTCGGACATAAACAAGGAAGCCTGCACTGAGTTCACTACATATGACAATGGTTTAAAGTCATTATTTTTGATTTGTTTTTGAGCACAAAAAGTATTCTCGTCGCTTCATAACATTAAGGTTGAACCACTGTAGTCACATGGACTATTTTAACCATGTTTTCAACTACCTTTCTGGACATCAAAAGCTGAAATGACGTTGCAGCCTATGTGTGGATCAGATACCCTTGGATTTTATCAAAAATATCTTAATTTATTTTCCGAAGATGAACGAAGGTCTTACAGGTGTGGAATGACAAGAGGGTGAGTAATTAATGACAGAAATTTCATTTTTGGTTGAACTAACCCTTTAAATCAAGCTTATGAATCAAATCATGAAATTTGTGTCAATAACTCCCCCCCCCTCACTTCTTATTCTCACTCCAAGCTGAACTCAAAAGTTGGCAGCCCTGCATTACAGCTGTGCAATTTACAGCTATTATGAAACTAATGGATGAAAAGACACTTTTGCTTACTTTGTTGCTTCTCTTTCCAGCAGCTGTTCTGTAGGTGGTCGATATAGTCGTTCTCAATGGTCTTCTCCAGCTCGTCCAGGGCAGCACCACGGTACTCCTTCTCAAAACTCTTTTCCACATAATATGGCACACCCATGTGCTGGGTTTCCCTGGACACCACTAACCCTATGGACCTGTGAGACGGAGAGTATATGTCAGTTCTTTTCTTAAAACGCATGTTTTACATCATGTGCTGCATTTGATTAGTGTTAAAGGATTAGTTCACTTTCCAATTAAAATTTCATAATTTACTCAACCCCGTGTCATCCAAGATATTTATGTATTTCTTTCTTCAGTCGAAAAGAAATGAGGGTTTTTGAGGAAAACGTTCCAGGATTTTTCTCCATATAGTGGACTTCAATGGTCTCCAAACGGTTGAAGGTAAGAATTACAGTTTCAGTGCAGCTTCAAAGGGCTTTAAACGATACCAGACGAGGAATAATTGCCTTATCTAGAGAAACGATTTGGTCATTTTCTAAAAATTTTTTAAATGTATGCGCTTTATATAAACAAATGATCGCCTTCAAGTAGTTCCGCCAAAACCGCACTTCTGTATTCTTCAAAAAGCTTACGCTGTATGTCCTACGCCTTGAAGAATACGGAAGTACGGTTTTGGCAGAACTACTTGAAGGCGATCATTTGTTTATATAAAGCGCATACATTTAAAAAAATTTTAGAAAATGACCAAATCGTTTCTCTAGATAAGGCAATTATTCCTCGTCTGGTATCGTTTAAAGCCCTTTGAAGCTGCACTGAAACTGTAATTCTTACCTTCAACCGTTTGGAGACCATTGAAGTCCACTATATGGAGAATAATCCTGGAATGTTTTCCTCAAAAACCTTCATTTCTTTTCAACTGAAGAAAGAAGGACATGGACATCTTAGATGACATGGTGGGGGGAGTAAATTATCAGGAAATTTTAATTTAAAAGTGGACTAATCCTTTAATTTCGTTAACAAAATCCATGAGGAAAAATGTTTGTTGATGACCTTTTTTTCCATGACTAAGAAGAGACGATGACGAGACGACACCAACATTATTAAACGATAACTGTGACTATAACAACATGCATTATCGTTGATTAAAAAAGACTAGACTAAAATGTTTTTTTTTTTTTTTTTTTTAAATAATAAAAATCTTACCAAAATCTCTCTTTGTTTTTGTTGGAAAAATACGAAACAAAATATTACAGACTGTTTTTAACAAGCCTCTACTAGATTTCATGCTTGCGGTTGCCAGATATCAAGATTTTAACCCCCCCAGAGCTTTTCTGTTAAAAGGATACATATTCTGCCCAGCATTTTACTTAACCATGCACATACACTCTCTATCTTGCGGAAGTGCCGCAGATGATCTGAAAACACCGACTACGTAAGCTGGAGTTTAGCGATCTCCATTTGAGATATTCTGCTTAAATGAAAGTGTCATTCAGCCAGTCTGTGTTCTGTCACAAGCAGCTTGTGCTGTTTGCTGCGACTAAATCTGCAATCAAATCTTCTCAGTGAGAACCTGTAATAAATCCATATTTACAAATCCATATTGTGGTTTAACTTACGCAGCTCTGTGTGACAGTACAAAGTCTTTTTTGCCGTTTCTTTAATAGAAAAAAAACATTAATGTAATTTGGAATTGTTGGAATTACTATTAGGAATTTCACTGTTTTAATTTTTGAGAGAAGTTTCTTGTTTTACCAGTTTTCATGTAGACATTTTGTTAATTTAGATGATAAATAGCCTATAACAAATCAGGAAACTAGATGAGGTAAAATAAACCATGCATATGGGTTGACATTCTCCTGATTTCTGCTTAAAGGTGAAAGGATGAGGTTGACAAAATATTATAAAAACTAAAAAGTACATTTGACACAGGGCTAAGACTAAATTTAAAAAATTGCTGACAAAATTAACACTACGTTTTGACTCACGGTTTGTAGAAGAGGCTGTAGGGAGGGTTGGTGGCCATCAGCTGAGTGAATACAGAGATCAGAATGAGCACCAGCACCGGCAGCAGCTGCAGGAGAGCTGTGAAGTTGTTCTACATGAAGAGAAGCAGGAAAAACTATTGAGACAGGCCATGTTTACAATATGAAAATCAGAAACTGAATAGGTGGGATCACATTAATGATGTTTCTGTGAAATTTTGCAGGCAAAAATTTGCGATGTATGAAGCTCAGCTTAGCCACTTTCAAACCCAGCAGCTTTCTGTTAGTCATTCCACAAGGTGAATTTGCGTGACCAACTTAAATCAGCTGCGCAATCTGCGTGATAAAATCTTCCACCCTCACACTAAATTCCAAACTGCACAGATTCTTATTGAAATGACTGGATTTCACTCATGAAAATTCACTGAACAAAGGTAAATGTGACCCACCTTAAAGCTGCAGTCTGTAAGTTTTGCCTCTTTGTCGCCATCTCTGTTTGAAACCTGCAATTGCAGTGATTTGCGGAAATATCTTTATGTGGGTTGTGCATCGGCACGGCTCCTCACCGCGGATGAATCTAATGTTTGCTGTCAATCACCACATCAGTGTGGATACTGTACTTCAGAATCACAGATTGTAGTCTTGGAAGTATGACCAAAATAAGAATTTTCACTGAAAAATATCATCTAAACAAGTAAGTAACATGTCTGCCACTTTTGTTCTGACCAACTGAGACTATATTACAATAAATCTACCAATGGTGATTAAATCTAACGATCGCTTAGCTCATATCACATCAAACCATGCAAATTATTATTATTGTTATACTTTGTTCTCAAATTGTTAATGTTAACAACATCAGCATTGCGTGACTACTGGTATTTAGGGTGTATTAGCGTTACCTGAAATGTTTTAAATTTTGTAGCCACTCCGCAGTCTGAAGTCTTTTGCTTTTGACTACGGGTTAATCTCTATTTGTCACTGATGATTGTCATTTGGACCTTTCTGGACTACAATCCGCCATCAAAATGATAAGTGTAATTATTGCAGCTGCTGTGAGAAAAGGCTATAAATGATCCGCCAACCTCACATGTGATTTAGCCTACTAGCTGGGACTCCTTCTTTATGTAAACAGACGTGACTCAATGACGCAAAGACGAACGGCTGCATAATCAAATTTCCTGCGGAAACCCACCAGTACCGATTTTATTATAAAACATCATTACAAGCTTACTATTGTGAATCGGGCTAAGGTAAGGAGGTAGTTTTGAACACTGGCTGGTTATGTACTTGCTTAACTAAAAAAAGGTTACGGACTGCAGCTTTAAGGCAGTGTTTTATGGGTCAAGACATTACTCTCATCTCTGGATCTATTATTTATTCAAAAAATACAATTCATATATGAAGCTTGATTATACCTCTTGTATGAGGAGCATGTTTTTTTATCTAATAACTCGATACATGTTTTTTCATAGACACTTATTTGTCATAGGCCCTTATTTGAAGATTGGTCTTGACCTGTATCCTCACATGATTAAGTGATTGTAGGATCCTCTCACCTGACTGTGGCTCTCCTCCACCTCTTCCTCCCGTCTCTCATATGCCCGGCGTCTGCGGGGCTGGTAATAATGAGCGTAAGAAGCTCCTCGGTTGGTGTACACATGGATGTTGCCTACATGAGGATAAGGATTGATTGTTCTTTAAAATCTTTAGTTTGTATTAAAGTCCCCCTGTGGTGAAAATCAAGTTTTTAATGTTGTTCATATGTCTATATGGTGTTTTAATATGCTTTAAGACAAACCATGTGCAACTTCATAAGTCAACATCATTGCTGAGCGTTTACTCCTTAAAACTGCAGTGAACCGAAGACAGTCTCAAAAACGCAGTTTGAAATCGCTGGTGTTTATGACATCACAAACTACCTTGTAACCAATCACGTCAATGTGTGATCGTCAAGTGGCTCTCTGAGCTGGTCTGAGTGAGTGGAGGCGGGGCTTATTTGCATATTCATAGATCCGTGTATACTAAATGAGGAAAGGGTGTAAAGTTAGCTATTTTAAGGCATGAAGAAATTTTCGCAAGGAAAAAACGTTTAAATATGTCATTTGGTGATCAAAGTTGAGTTTTAAGGGATAAAATTATTGACAACAGGGGGACTTTACTGCAGCAGAGAAATGTGATGGACACATTGCAAAAGAATAGCAATTTGAAAAATTTAAATATGCAGGAGGGAAAACATGAAGTAAATAGACCTGTAGGAAATCTGCCCCCAAAGAAGATGTTGAAGAGCTCCTCTGGGGAGATGTCAGCCTCGAAGTCTCTGCTGAAGGAGCGGTGGTGTCCGTACGCATGACGGGGTTGGGCTGAAGTATGACTGGATGTCTCTGCAGAGCCCTGATCCCCACACTCATCATATTGCTGCCTTTTCTCTGGGTTACTGAGCACTGCATATGCATTGCCTATAGCTGAACAGAGGACAGGAGTAGAGAAGTCTAAATATACACAGCAAAGCTGCCATTCAGCAACCATTACTCCAGTCTTCAGTGTCACATAGTACATCAGAAATCATTCTAATATGCTGATTTGGTGCATACTGATGTTGAAAACAGTTGTGCGACTTAATATTTTTGTGGAAACCGTGATTTATTTTTTTAATAGAAATCAAAAGAACAGCATTTATTTGAAATAGATTTTTTTGTAACATTGTAAAAGTATTAACTGTCACTTTTGATCAATTTAATACTTCCTTACAGAATAAAAGTGTTAATTGTTTTCAACCTATACAAGATACCTTTGAAAGCATCGGTCGCTCCAGGGGCACAGTTCTTATCCGGGTGGAAGCGTAGCGCCAGCTTCCTATAGGCTTTCTTCAAGTCCTCATCACTGGCATTCTTTGGCACCCCCAGAATTTCATAGAAGTCTCTGCATCTCTTTATCCTGCACAGGTTTAGGAAGTAGATAAATAAATAATGATTGAATTTTAATTTTTTGGGTGACAATTCCTCCATCAGTACCTGAGCACTCCTTGCCGCTGCTCCTCCGTGTAGCTCTTCTTGTCGTCGCTGGACCCCTCTGCTCTCTCCTGCACACTGGGCCGCTGATGTGGAGCCGGGCCGTCTTCAGAGTTTCTCCAGCCAGGTGGAGGCGTGAAGGTGCGCTCCTCTTCAGGAGGAGTGCCGCCATTCTTCACGATGGCATCAATCAGTACTAATGAGAGAAATTAGAGATCATTTCACATATTGTTGCATTGAGTGTGACTTTTAGAACCAGCTTTTACTCAAATAAATAAAAACCTATATATTAGTATCAGGACTCCACAATAAGGACTTTTTCTGCTGGTCCACTTGGGCCTGTTGCTCTTTAACATTTCCATTAAAGGATTAGTTCACTTTAAAATAAAAATTTACCCAAGATTTACCCACCCTCAAGCCATCCTAGGTGTATTTGACTTTATTCTTTCTGATGAACATAATCAGAGTTACATTAATAAATATTCTGATGCATCCAAGCTTTATAATGGCAGTGTCATACTCGGAATCAACAAGTATGAAGCTGAAGAAAGTGCATCCATCCATCATAAACGTACTCCACACGGCTCAGAGGGGTTAATAAAGGCCTTCTGAAGCAAAGCGATGCATTTGTGTAAGAAAAATATCCATATTTAACAAGTTATAAAGTAAAATATCTACCTTCTGCCAGACCGCCTTCCGTATTCAACTTACGAAGAAAGTGTAACGCCTCTCGCAGTTTAAAACGCTTATGCTACGTCTATCGTTAAGTTGAATACGGAAGGCAGTCTGGTGAAAGCTAGATATTTTACTTTATAACTTGTTAAATATGGATATTTTACTTACACAAACGCATCGCTTCGCTTCAGAAGGCCCTTCTACACCCCTAAGACCTTTGTTCATCAATGGTACTTCCTCTGTCAAGATCCATAAAGGTACTAAAAACATATTTAAATCAGTTCATGTGAGTACAGTGGTTCTACCTTAATATTATAAAGCGACAAGAATAATTTTTGTGCGCCAAAAACCCCCCAAAATAACGACTTTTTAACAATATCTAGTGATGGCCGATTTCAAAACACTGCTTCATGAAGCTTCAGAGCTTTACGAATCAAATCAGTGGTTCGGAGCGCCAAAGTCACGTGATTTCAGCAGTTTGGTGGTTTGATACGCGATCCGAATCACTGATTCGACTCAAAAGATTCATAACGCTCCAAAGCTGTGTTTTGAAATCGGCCATCACGAGATATTGTTAAAAAGTCGTTATTTTGTTTTTTTGGCGCACATAAAATATTATCGTCGCTTTATAATATTAAGGTAGAACCAATGAACTCACATGAACTGATTTAAATATGTTTTTAGTACCTTTATGGATCTTGAGAGAGGAAGTACCATTGCTGTCTATGCAGACCTCACTGAGCCATCGGATTTAATCAAAAATATCTTAATTTGTGTTCCGAAGATGAATGAAGGTCTTACGGCTGTGGAACGACATGAGGGTGAGTAATAAATGACAGAATTTTCATTTTTGGGTGAACTAACCCTTTAAAGTCAGCAAGGAACAAGCTGCAATAGTCTTTTCTTTCCTATTGTGACATATATCCGAGTGAAACGGCTTCTCAAAGAAGAGAAAAAAAAAATCTACGGAGGGACTTGATTTTGTCCATCAGGATTTGATTGGATGGTTGTGGTTTGCTATTGCTGTGATCTCATGTGAATGACAGGTTGTCCCGCCCTCAAGCCAGTAAACACGTCATCAGAGAAGAGATGTCGCTGCAAGAGGGAGGGGAAGTTATTTTGATTAAAGAATACGAGGGCACGTTTGTTCATGGATAAATCATTTATAATAAAAACTGCATTATTCCATAATGATTTCTTGGTGACTTTAAATTGAAAAAAATCAGTTTTGGTTCTCATCGACTTTTGTTGTATTTTTATCCATACAATAAAACCTAAACAGTTTGGTTACCAACATTCTTCAAAAGATCTTTTTTTTTTTTTTTTGTGAGTGTGTTCTACAGCAGAAACAAATGCATACAGGTTTGGAACCACAAGAAGGTAAATGATGAAAGAATATATATGACAAAATTTGCAAAAAGGTAGAAATTACACAGCCTATGACAGGGTGAATTCAGGTTGATTGGGACACTTTTTCCCAGTCATCTCAATGGCAAAAGGTGTCCATATCCAAACCTTGCATAAGTTTTTTTCTTTCTTTCTTAAGATTGGATCACAAGGGAGACGTATTTCACAAGATCAGCCTCCAATGAGAGGCATCAAAGCTTTTAAAACGTCCTATGTCCGATCTTTTCAACCAATGAGAGACCCAAACCCACCGCTGACCTGATGACAGATTATATAACACACAACATCCAGACGCTGCACTTTCTATTTCAGCACACTGACCAAACACAGCTGATTTGTCAATCAAACAACAGCAAAATGATACAAACCTCTGGCCCGGGTGCTGGGGTAGATCTTCTGCGCCTCGTACAGCAGCTGCAAGGCTTTCTCTTTGCGTCCTGACCGCAAGCACAGCTTGGCTTTCTCTATCAGCCTGTCAGACTCCTCTTTATCCATCTCAAACATTGTCATTTCTAGCAATGGCACCTCAAACCCGCATGAAATCACTTGCCAAGAACTAACGGAAGCAAAATAATCAAAACAAGTCTTGTCTGGATGTATAAATGACTCGCAATGTTGTTGACATGAAGCTAAATCTAGTGCGTTATGCTAATGCAACCACAACAATTTAACTTCCGATTTTAGACATCTTCCGTTCTCTTAAATGACACCGCTACAACGCGACTTAATCGAATATGAATTTATTATCAAAACTATTCATGTTTGACCCTTTGGCTTCGTCATTGTAAAATGTGCGAGAAAGACAGAAATGCAATACTGCTTGCAACCTCCATCGCTAATCGGAAGCGGAAGAGCATGGTGCGGGACTACAATCCAAACAGCCAATCAGAAGGCGACAATCCTTGCCGTAAATGGCATGATGGCAACGCTAAAAATCCTAAATGGTACCCGGGGTTAACGAGTGATGCTGGCATGTGTGTTTATGGATCGAAGCTTTTGTTTATGGATGTTTATTGAGTTGTTTGTTAGATAATTACGAGCTTTGATGGCTCTTATAGACTGACCACAATGACCTTGCACATTTAGATTATAATTATTTTAAATTAACATCCCAAAAATTCCACGTTGCATATAAGCAGAGCCGTCACTAGGGTTTTTAGCGCCCTGGAATTCATATATACTTTCCAATGCATTCCTTTAAAAAACAGAAACGCAGGCTGGAAGAGAGATGCGCACAGTTATTTTCATGATGAATGTGATGTCTGCCGCCCTCATGTGGCTGAGAGAAAAAAACACAACCACTTCAGGTGAAAGAAATAATCATCTAATGGACAGTGAGCAGTTTCAATGAGCCAAAATAAATATTATTGATAAATCAATAAAGAGAGAGAGAGAGAGAGAGAGAGAGAGAGAGAGGGAGAGAGAGAGATATTTAAAATATAATTTATTTCTGTGATGCAAAGCTGAATTTTCAGCATCATTACTCCAGTTTTCAGTGTCACATGATCCTTCAGAAATCCTTCTGATATGCTGATTTGATACTCAGATATTATCAATGTTGAAAACAGTTGTGTTGCTTAATATTTTTTTGGAACTTACTTTTTTCAGGATTCATTGATGAATAAAAGGTTAAAAAGAACAGCATTTATTCAAAATATAAATCTTTTCTAACAATATAAATCTTTACTATCACTTTTTATTAATTTAACACATCCGTGCTGAATAAAAGTATTAATTTCTTTCAAAAAAAAGAAAGAAAAAAAATTACTGACCCCCAAACTTTTGAACGGTAGTGTATATTGTTACAAAAGATTTCTATTTTAAATAAATGCTGATATTTGTTTTGTTTTTTTTACTTTTTATTCATCAAAGAATCCTGAAAAAGTATCACAGGTTATAAAATAATATTAAGCAGCACAACTGTTTCCAACATTGATAATAAATCAGCATATTATAATGATTTCTGAAGGATCATGTGACACTGAAAACTGGAGTAACGATGCTGAAAATTCAGCTTTGCAACACAGAAATAAATAATATTTTAAGGTATATTAAAATAGAAAACCATAATTTTAAATTGTAATAATATTTCACAATATTATTGTTTTTCTGTATTTACTATGAAATAAATGCAGCATTAATGAGCATAAGAGACTTTGTTCAAAAACATTAAAAATAGCAATGTTTCCAAACTTTTGACTGGTAGTGTATATATATATATATATATATATATATATATATACTGTATTTTATTGAGCTATATTTATCTATTCTATTTATCTTCTTCTATTTTATCACACTTTAGCATTCTGTATGCCTGTACTTTTTTTCTGCACTGGAAGGTCCTGACGCAAGGCAAATTCATTGTGTGTGTAAACACAATTTACATTAAAGCTTACTCTTCTTATTCTGCTGATTTTGAAATAAGTCTGGTAAATATAAAGGAGAGCAAGGGGCTAGTTGTCACATGAAGTTGTCACAAGGGCTAAATCTCACTAACCATAAGGTTTGGAAAGAAAAAGTTCAATTACACAAATGCTTGTTTTCTTTAGCAATGGTTTTATGTTAGTTTCCAACATCAAACCTTAAGTTGGGCTCATTTGTTTGTGAATGTAATCCTTCAAAATAAACCCCAACATCATATTTTTGTAAAGTTGTTGGATAAATTTTTAATTAATTGATTATTTTTAGGACACAGATGTTTTTTAATATAAGGTCAGAACAATTTGAACATGTTTAATTGTACAAATTAGGCTTTATTATACAAAATATATACCTTTGTATGTTAATATATATATATAGACATTTAGCATTACTTCAATGTTTGTGAGAATCTCAAGCCCTTATAACATCATAGAGGAAATAGAACGTTCGCGCGGGACTAAAAAGCGAGAAACTCATCTGCTCACTTTGTAGCGAGTAAGGAGTTGTGTTATCAACAGTGTTTACGGTGTGTTTGCAGTTGTTGATAGCGTTTTATTGTGTCGATTATGGGACAGCGACTATCTCGTAAAGAGAAATCGGAGGGAGGAGAGGAGTGCGTTCACGGGGTAAATCCCCGTACAGCACTGACACTCACCGACCACAAGGCGGAGCACCATCCTCGTCCTGACGAGACGCCTGTGGGTACCGGTGAGGGAGGCGGGCAGGAGAGAAAGGAGAGAGGGGGAGAGCAGACAAAGAAGAAGAGGCAGAAAAAGAGAAGGTTTCGAAAGTTTGCCTCTTTTTTCACTTGTTTGTCTCGCCCCAAATCCACCGAAGCTCAGAGTGAGCAGGTAGAGCAGGGAGAGGTGGACCAGGACACTGATGAGCCCCCATCCAGGAGGTGTACTGATGGTAAATGACAAGAAATACACCAAAACGTCTCTTAATCATTTACACACGATATAAATGCCACATTACAATCACACATTATAAAAAAAGCAGATCAATAACTTTCCACGACACGTGATAAATTCTTTAATATAGATGAAACATAGTATGAAAACGTTTAATCGTTCAAGATGTAAAGTAACCAAAGTTTCCACTAAATTAAGAATTAATATGAGTATGCAATATTTTATTTAGCTATATTATTTGATTAAAACAAGCGTTTAGTTGATATTCCTCTCTTTAGATCAGGCTTCTCTACAGGATGTCATCTGTACTGTGAAGGACAATGATCATCAGGAACCTCCTTCCAGTAGTCCTGAAGTCTCTCCTGCTGCCGAGGACCAGCAAGTGGAGGACGTCCAACCTCAAGATCAGGACAGTCCAGCCAGTCTGTCAGTGGGTGAAAGTCCACCACATCTGCTGAGACAGCTGGACTGTGACAAGATCATGAGGATCGAGGGTGGGTTTACTGTCATAACCCAAAATAAAACACACACACCTTACAATGTTATTTTATAATATATATATGTATATTTAAATTGTATATTTTACATATTGCAAATGTAATGGCTAACTTTTTTTCTCCACAATTTTTAATCACCATGTAGCTTGTTTGCTCTTCACTTATATAGTCCTGCAGTGTGACAAATTCATTCCACATATTTCTCAAGTAATATGAGATCATTAATAGTACAGGTATAATAATGATATGACAATAACAAACAATGTTAAAATAGTTTTAGAATAAGAAACATGTTACACTGTAGGACACTGCTTTATTAAATAGTCAGAAATGAAATTAACTAGAAGGATTTTTTCTTGTAATAGACCACATTTGCTGGAAATACACCATCGGCAAGAAGATGGGGGAAGGAGGATTCGGCTCTGTTTTTGAAGGGGTCCGTTGCAAGGATGGCCTTGTGGTGGCTATGAAATTTACAGCAAAGACAGAGAACGAGCCATACATCAGCCTTGTAAGTAAACTTCACTCTCTATGTTGTCTCTCTATCAGACTGGGCTAAATCCTCATTTGAGAAACCACTTTTATCTAATTATTGTTAAAACTGTCTTTCTCTTAGCCTGACCATCCCAGACCAGTTCCCCTTGAGGTGGCCCTGACAGTCTTGGCCAATCAAGGCCCCAGCTGTCCCCACATCGTAAAGCTGCTAGATTGGCAGGACCATCCCAACCAGACCATCATGGTCTTAGAGCGGCCCATACCCTGTATGGATATGCACAGCTTTTGGGAGCATCACGGTGGCCTCTTCAGTGAGGAGTTGGCGCGTCATTTAATGCAGCAGGTGATAGACGCTGCTGCCGTCTGCTGTTCCCGGGGGGTCTTTCACCGGGACATCAAGATGCCGAACCTCCTGGTCAACACAGAGACCCTCGAGGTTAAATTGATTGATTTTGGTTGTGGGGACCTCCTGAGAAGCTCACCCTACCTCACCTACAGTGGTATGTATTATCTTTCACACATGTAGTTAGGGACTTAAACTCTAGTAACCAGTTACACCATGTCTCAGACGGGACATGGCAAGATATTAACAACACACTAAACAACATTCTCAGAAGAAGAAAAGCCAATCATAATATTATTTTTGTTGACTAAAATTAAATGCCATTTCAGTCAGAGTAAAGTGAGAAAACACAGTGGTAAAGCAAACTTAGAGATGTGACAAACTCTTTCCTCCAGGGACAGCAAGGTACTGCCCTCCTGAATATTTTAAGAAGGGCGAGTACCATGCGAAGCAGGCAACGGTGTGGTCGCTGGGGGTGCTGCTGTTTGCCATGATCACCAGCCTTTATCCAGACAGCAGCGATATAAATTTGATAGATGCAGATATCTGGTTCCAGCCGGGCTTCTCAGATGGTGAGAATTTCATTACAAAAAAGAAAGACAATGAAACTCTTAAACATGCAAAACAGAGAAAGCAAATACGTTCTTATGAATAATGCAGGAATCTCCCCCAGTTTTACAGCTAAAAGAACAAGTGTAGAGCTGAAGGTAATAATCAGACATCTCTACATCTTTCTTTACAGAATGCTGCCGTTTTATTCGGGGTTGTCTGAAGAGCGAGCCAGAGGAGAGGCTTCATCTGGAGGAGATGCTCTTCCATGACTGGTTCAAGGTACTGAGTCTAAGAGAAGCTAAATCATTAAAGATATAATGACATTTGTTTTTTGTTTTGGTTGGGTTTAACTATCTGAATATAGACATCAGCTTCCTTGCGTTGCCTTTCAATACCTGCTGCAACTGTCATAAATCTATCCTCATCCACTGCACAGATGACAAGTTGCATTCTTATACCTTATGAACTATGTTTCTCTAATGTGTACAATTTCTAATTGTGTTCCAGGTCACCCTGTAGGTCATTGAGAAGAGGGTCAGCCTTACGTCTGGCGGGCTGACATGGGTGGCCCCTCCATCCGTCCAGCCTTTGCGTCTTGCGGGGCTGGCATGGGTGGCCCTTCCATCCCTCCAGCCTTTGCGTCTTGCGGGGCTGGCCCCTCCATCCCTCCAGCCTTTGCGTCTTGCGGGGCTGGCATGGGTGGTCCTTCCATCCCTCCAGCCTTTGCGTCTTGCGGGGCTGGCCCCTCCATCCCTCCAGCCTTTGCGTCTTGCGGGGCTGGCATGGGTGGCCCCTCCATCCCTCCAGCCTTTGCGTCTTGCGGGGCTGGCAGGCCTTGGTTGCGTCTGGCGCCTTGGTTGCTACGGATCCACAGCTCTGTGTCATTGCAGCCCCAGTTGCAAAGCTTCCCAGAGGTCCCTGACATGACCCACAGGGTCAAACTGATGCCCGTCATGTTCGCCTGAAAGATTCATGCCAAGACTGGCAAGCAGCGATGGCCGCCCACTGTTCCCTGTCATAGCCTCAGTCAGAGCTGGTGTCTAAGGCTCCAGTCCCAGAGCTCCTCTCTCAACCTCCCTGGTCACAGAAGTTCCTGCTAGCTGCTCTGGTTCAAAAGGTTTCTGTCTTCACAGCATTAGAGGATCCTTTTACAACCACATTAAACTACAATGTTTGTGAAAATAAACACAAAATGTGTTATTTTATTTTGAGAAAACAATATGATAATCTGGATATAAACTATTCCTATTATTCTTCAGTATTAGAGAGGTTAAGCCTCTCGTTGTGCCGGTTTATTTTTATCACTTCACCAGTCGAGAGTGTGGCAATTCACATAATAAACTCAGGTAAGTAGAGCCAGGTAAGTAGAGAAGGTCAGATACACCATTTATTATTGTAAGCAGCCTTTTCAAAGCTTTTCTGATGTCATCTTTCCAGGAATGTAATATGAACATTGCTCAAAGTAACATTTATCTTTAGCAACACTGAAAGTGAACAGCACATAGCAGGCACATATCGGTATAAATATAAATATTGGTACAATACGCATCACATGACTAAACATGCAGCATCGTTTTCAAATACCTCTGAGTCCACACTATAATGCAAAAATGGCATTGTCAAATTTATTCACTTGCCATATACAAAAGCTATATACAAAAAACCAAAAACAACATTTTTTTCTATAAATTGATTTTTTTAATCTCAAAACCTTATAATTACTAAGGTATTCAGTATCTCACTTTTTGCCTTATACTTGACATTAGACATAAATGCATTTTTTTTAAATGAAAAAAGTAGAGAAACACAAAAAGTGACATTTACTATTGACGATCGAGTCCTGTTTAATATGAGTGCATGGCAGATATAATGATATTTTTTTATGTGCAGTGCACCAATTCATGTAATAAACATAATGTGTGATCTGTACACTGACTATCAGTAGAGGCAACATTAATTCACATTCAGTCAACATTATAAATATATAAAACAAGTATGCAGCCTCCAGTCTCCAGTGCACTATGAATGAGTGAAATCAAACTCCATCTTTGATCCCCAGCAAATCTCTGCTAAGTTCTTGGTCCTCATTGTCCACTATAGTGCTGTGAACTGAAGAGATCTGAGGAGAATCCGTATCTGCACAGAAGAGAGGTGAACCTTACAGTAGCACATTTACGGTTTCATATATTTGAATAATGTCAAATGGGATGCCGTTTTCTTGATATCAGTCACACACACACACACACACACACACACACACACACACACACACACACACACACACACACACAAAGGAAATGCAATTACTTAATATTTTCTGTTTATTGTCCTCACAGAGACAAGAGTGATGCTCTTTTTTCTCACAGCTGCTGGTACTTGATCAAAAATGAGATGGTAGCTTAAACTTATTTTCAACAGATTTGTTATCTATATATACTACATAATATTATATAATAATTTAATAATCTTTTCTCTCATATCATATTATATTATTTTATTTTATATTATATTTTATGCATAAAACAAGCAAAGATGATAACTGCACATTGACAGTTCTGTAATGACAACTCTCAGAGTGTTTGGCATGGTAATGAATATGACAATGTTAATATGTTTGGTCTTGGCGGAATAGATCTGCTACACTGCTTTTATTGCTGCTGCTGCAGAGCAAGTACGGGACTTGCTACTCCCAATACATACACAACGCTGCTGTGAGCATGTAAGACATGCTGCTGCTGTACAATAGAGCATACATGAACTACCCGCAGCAGATCTATACAGGTGGAGCTGGGGAAGGTGGAGTGTTTCTGAAAGTGCCCTGCAACTGCTACAGAAAATTGGCTACTGATACAGCAGGAACCAATCATCAGTGCCCTATAGATAATGATGTGATTGCAAGCAGTTTGAGTTAAAGGTAGGGTAGGCAATTAGTTTTATAATCACTTTTTGTTATACTGGTTGAAACTCTCTCCACATCCTGATAACAATCAATAATAGAAGTGGTCTAAATATTAAAACATGTACATATATCTTCTGTGGAAGTCTCAGGACCAAAAAATGTTCGTCCAGTCCGGTTTGACTGCAATAATGCAATGCCCTACCTGCCAGTTAACGTATGTATTTCCATATGAGTGATGCTGGCATGTGTTTATGGGTTGAACCTGTTATTTGTAGTCATTTGTTAGATAAACATGAGCTTTGATGGCTCTCATAGACTGACCACAATGACCTTGGACGTTTAGATTAGAATTATTTTAAATTAACACCCCAAAAAGTCCACATATATAAGCAGGGCCGTCACTAGGGTTTTTAGCGCCCTGGAATTCATATACTTTCCAATTCATTCCTTTAAAACACACAGAAAGGAAGAGAGATGAGCACAGTAATTTTCATGATGAATGTGATGTCTACCGCCCTCATGTGGCTGAGAGAAAAAACACAACCACTTCAGGTGAAAGAAATAATCATCCAGTGGACTGTGAGCAGTTTCAATGAGCCAAAATAAATATTATTAATAAATTAAATATGACCACATCTTAAAAGTATGTTAGAAACATTACATTTTAATTATTTAGAGGAGCATAAATGTAGACTACATTCTATCTGCTGTTTTATATATATATATATATATATATTACATTAAAGCTTACTTTATTCCTATTCTGCTGATTCTGAAATAGCCTACGTCTGGTAAATATATAGGAGAGCCAGGGGCTAGTTGTCACATGAAGTTGTCACAAGGGCTAAATCTCACTAACCATAAGGTTTGGAGAGAAAAAGTTCAATTACACAAATGCTTGTTTTCTTTAGCAATGGTTTTATGTTAGTTTCCAACATCAAACCTTAAGTTGGGCTCATTTGTTTGTGAATGTAGTCCTTCAAACTAAACCCCAACATCATAATTTTGTAAAGTTGTTGGATATATTTTTGATTAATTGATTATCTTTAGGACACAGACACTTTTCATTAATATCAGGTCAGAACTATTTGAACGTGTTTAATTGTAAAAATTGCTTTATTATACAAAATATACTTTGTATGTTTTATACTATATATATATATATATATATATATATATATATATATATATATGTATAAAGACATTTAGCATTACTTCAATGTTTGTGAGAATCTCAAGCCCTTATAACATCATAGAGAAAATAGAACGTTCGCGCGGGACTAAAAAGCGAGAAACTCATCTGCTCACTTTGTAGCGAGTAAGGAGTTGTGTTATCAACAGTGTTTACGGTGTGTTTGCAGTTGTTGATAGCGTTTTATCGTGTCGATTATGGGACAGCGACTATCTCGTAAAGAGAAATCGGAGGGAGGAGAGGAGTGCGTGCACGGGGTAAATCCCCGTACAGCACTGACACTCACCGACCACAAGGCGGAGCACCATCCTCGTCCTGACGAGACGCCTGTGGGTAACGGTGAGGGAGGCGGGCAGGAGAGAAAGGAGAGAGGGGGAGAGCAGTCAAAGAAGAAGAGGCAGAAAAAGAGAAGGTTTCGAAAGTTTGCCTCTTTTTTCACTTGTTTGTCTCGCCCCAAATCCACCGAAGCTCAGAGTGAGCAGGTAGAGCAGGGAGAGGTGGACCAGGACACTGATGAGCCCCCATCCAGGAGGTGTACTGATGGTAAATGACAAGAAATACATCAAAACGTCTCTTAGTCATTTACACACGATATAAATGCCACATTACAATCACACATTATAAAAAAAGCAGATCAATAACTTTCCACGACACGTGATAAATTCTTTAATATAGATGAAACATAGTTTGAAAACGTTTAATCGTTCAAGATGTAAAGTAACCAAAGTTTCCACTAAATTAAGAATTAATATGAGTATGCAGTATTTTATTTAGCTATATTATTTGATTAAAACAAGCGTTTGGTTGATATTCCTCTCTTTAGATCAGGCTTCTCTACAGGATGTCATCTGTACTGTGAAGGACAATGATCATCAGGAACCTCCTTCCAGTAGTCCTGAAGTCTCTCCTGCTGCCGAGGACCAGCAAGTGGAGGACGTCCAACCTCAAGATCAGGACAGTCCAGCCAGTCTGTCAGTGGGTGAAAGTCCACCACATCTGCTGAGACAGCTGGACTGTGACAAGATCATGAGGACCGAGGGTGACTTTACTGTCATAACCCTAAATAAAACACACACACCTTACAATATGTTATTTTATAATATATATATAATATATATGTATATTTAAATTGTATATTTTACATATTGCAAATGCAATAAGTAATATG